>NW_007085106.1:79865-135030 GCF_000164805.1 Carlito syrichta
AGAAGCAGTGCCACCAGACCTAGAAGATAAACTCCTCAGTACATTTGGGCTCCATAGAATGTCCTACCAACCTTCTCTCCTCCTCCATATTCCATCATCAGTTCAGTACTAAGTGTTTTAATCTCCTTACTCTAGTAAAGCAAGGCCTCTCTTTTTTTATTTTTTTATTTTGCCATGAGTGAAGAGGACACCACCGGGCTGTCTCGCTGTTGCTGTCCATGGTTCTGGACCAGGATTGCACACAAGTACGTGGTCCTTTCTCTGGAAAGTTCTGGGGGCTGTTGTCCTCCCTTGCTCTACCCAATTCCTCCACAGAACTACATTTATGCTATCAACTTCAACGTGGTCTTCATTCGGTGGGACATCCAAAAACTTTGGAATTTTGAAGCTGAGCAGGAAAGGGAATTAGAACAAGTCACAGTTGGGAACCTGGGAGGCAGATGACATGCCAGTCCTTACTGAGCTATAATGGCTGCAAGACGTATCATATGTTGGGCAGAAAGTGAAAGTTTTAAGTCACGGTGGACTTTGTGAATGTTGAGACTAGGAGTGAAAAACTATCGAATCAACAGTTGGTGCTGGTGCCACTTCCTTAATCTGCGGTTATCACAGAGTCTTGGTACATTTTATAAGTGTAAAAAAGTGGTTTTGATGATCTGTTCCATAGACTATCTCCAAAATTATAGCAACCAGCAAAAAGAAACTCTGATAGGAAGTAATCTGTGACCACACTATTTCTGTCTCTGTCATATTCTTTCTCTATTTATCTCTGTCTTCCTCTGTGCTTAAGTAGTCTCTCCCTCTCTCCCCCTCTCTCCCTCCCTCTCTCCTTCCCTCCCTCCCTCTTCTCTCTTCTCCCTATTCCTGCCCCTCTCTCCCCTCAATCTATTTTTGCCTGTCAGAAAACACTGTGTAATTTTCTTTAAAAATTAATTCTACTCTACAAAATATGTCTAAAATATTCAAGAGGAGAAAAAGTTCCTTTAAAGAGTAGTTTGCATTAGAACTGTTTCTTCCAGCATAATTGAGTTAATGAGTACCCCCTTAGAATTTAATGCAAAGTAACTTTCACACCGATGGTGAGCTTCAAAGATAGGTGAATAGATGACTAACAGCATGGTTCTCCTTGGCAACCAAGGTAAACGTCGATCCTGATTGGGCAAAAACAGTCAAACAGTCAATGCAAGGATGGAATTAAGCACAAACAACCACATTTGTCACCTGTGCTCTTTGGAGCAATGTGGGGGAGACATTAATGGACATTGGAAGAGGGTGGATGTGGATGGAGTGTGAATCTGAAGTTAGTTGCAGAGGCTTTTAGTGTGTGCCTTTGCGTGTGTGTGTGTGTGTGCACGCACATGCTTTGATTTGTGTGTGTGTGTGTGTGACTATGAAATGTGGTTTGGACTAAGCTGGAAAATCTAGAAGGCAGGAGTGACACCCAATGTTATTAAAATCAAGAGCAAGCAAAATCAGTTTCAGCACGTTTGAATGTAGAGGCTGGTCAATCCATGAACTGCCAGAGCACACATCAGGAGAAGGCGAGACTACTGTGCTCATTAGCCCTAAAAGCTGGAGCCCAAGGCAAGAGCAAACCCAAGCCAGGAAGGCTGCTGACATAGGTCAAAGAAAACCCACAGCCCAGTCAGTCTTTGGAAGCTGTGGACGCTTTCTACTTAATGTCATTTTAATGTGTCCATTTTCTCCCTCCTCACTGCCTTCATTCAAGCCTTTATCATGTCTCACCTGAATGATTGCAATGTCTTCCTGCCTTGTTTCCACATTGGCCAGAAGTGTTCTATCTACCACCCAAAGCCAGCTGTGCCATCCCTTGTTGAAATCTCTTCAAGGAGATAGGGGTGCTTAACACAACACAGGGACCCATGGCATAAACTCTCTAATACTGAATATAAAACACTTCATGACCTCACTCCCATTCCCCTCACCAGCCAGCCACGTCTCAACTCTTCCCTCCCCATCCAGAGGCACCTTGTTATTAGACATTTGGAATGACCCACCATCTCACTCATTTGTGTGTCATGCTCTCTCTTTTCTCTAGGTTAACTATTCTGACTGGCAGTTCTCTTTCCCTCTCCAATCCTCTTCCAACTGCCCCATGTCCTTCAGGATTCAGGTAAGGTATTACCCCTGCCTCCCCTGACCACTATCTTCTTCAAAGTCTTGGTCAGTAGCCCAATTCTATCCCCCAAACACTCACTGCATATTTCTATTTTAGCACCTATCACCTTGCCTGACAACTGTTTACTCCCCTGTCTATTTCCCTGTCTTTGCCACGGGCTCCTGGAGGGCAGGGACTGTCTCTTGGTTCTTGTGGTACCTAAGCTCTCAGCATGGGGCCTGGCATATGATAGGCACTCGGTGAATGTTTGTTAATAAATAAATGAACAAAATGTCTAAGTAGAAATTAATTATAGACAAGGTTGAAAGTAAGACGGGAATAAATCTATCCCTAGACACTACAGTTATTTAAGTCTTCCTTCAAATAGAATTTTCTCCTAATTTTAATATACGATGAGGATTAATGTCACTGGAGAGTTAATGTCACCTGGATTTGTGAAATTTTATGCTTTCAATGGAAGAAAAATAGCACATATGCACAAACAATAACTGTAATTGACATACAAACAGTGATAAGATGAAGTGCTTTGGGAAGACAGTGGGGGTGGGGAGAGGCATTGTTGTTGCGTGTGGTGACAGGGAGGTGTGGAGCCTCTGGTGACAGTTAGGCCTTTCACACAGTGCCCACTCCTGCACTGTGACTGGTGGGTCAGACACTGAGTTTCTGGAGCCCTGGCCCTAGTCATAAAGGCAGAAGAGTGTCTTATTCTGTCCCCTTTTGTTTACATTCCTACTGTGTCCTGATGTCTCTCTAGTTTCTAGTCATTCTGGATTGGCCTCTTCTTTCTGGCTCCATGCTCGCCTAGAAGAGATACTCTCTGTGTTTCTTTTCTTGAATCCCCTAGGATTTCAATGTATCAAGTTCTCCCTACTCTTGGATGTTCTGGGAGGCCCCTAAGATCCTACATGTGCTTCCCAATGGCCTCCCTGCAGCAGGGAGTAGGAAAGAAAATGAGTCTTAAAGGATGGTGGGAGCTGAGTTGGCAGAAGTGGAGGATGGGGCCTAAGCTGTTCACAGAGGGGGGCAGGATGCGTAATAAGTGAGGGGGAGACCAGCAACAGGGTGCATTGAGAGGGGGCAGGGATGATGCCTGGGTGAATGCCCACCACTGAAGACACTGGGAAGAAACAGGTGCTGAGAGACAAGGCAGTGAAGCTTCAGGAAGAGTTGTGGAGAACCCAGAAAAGCACCAGACAAGAAAGCAAACCAAGATCAACCCAACTCAGGGTCAGAGCCCAGGAAGCGGGAACAGATTACGAACAGACTTCAAACCGAGTCCTTCCTGCAGGTTCAGAACTGGGGGTATGACCAGGGCTGCAGGACAGGGAGACACAACAAGACTGCTCATCTCCATAGGTTATTTTAGGGCTCAGATTTTACAGGAGCAATCAAGAGACAAAGTCAGAGGGATGAGTGGTTGGCCACAGGCTGGATTATTGTTTTGGGTGTCCTGAGACTGCCTCTACAGGTTCAAAGATAAACCTACATTCACTCTCAAGTCTTCTGGACCAAAGTCTAGCATCTGAAAACAGCGTGGGAGGGCAGTAGTTAACAATGCTAAAAGCTGAAGAGAATTGAGTTCGAAAAAGAAAAAGTCGTTGGCTTGGACAATCTGGAAGACAATGGAAGCCTTGCAGAGAACTGCTTGGGAAGAAGCAAAGAGTAATGAGCCATGTTATGGAGGTCAGAAGACAAGAGCCATACTCACTTGAAGAAAGGCAAGAACTGGTACAGTAGAGGGCCACACCAGGCTTTTCTATTGTTATTTTAATAGCTCTGGTTTATTTCTCAAAAGGCTACTTGGGAGCCCACTACAGTGGCTCACCTGTAATCCCAGCACTTTGGGAGGCCAAGGCAGGAGATTGCTTGAAGCCAGGAGTTTGAGACCAGCTTGGGCAACATAGCGAGACCTTGTCTTTACAATAAATAAAAAAATTAGCCAGGCATGGTGGCACACACCTGTAGTTCCAGCTACTTAGGAGACTGAGGCAGAAGGAACACCTGAGCCCAGGAGGTCAGGGCTGCAGCAAACCACGATCGTGACACTGCACTTCAGCCTGGGAAACAGAGTGAGACCTTGACTCAAAAAAAAAAAGCTACTTAGCTAGATGCTGTGCATCTATTTCTGACCATGCATCCCAAAGATGGATCCTCACATGCGCAGAGCCTCAGCTGAGGCAGTGCAGCCTGATGCCGGCAGGATGAAGGTACTTCCTGGGACTGTCATCTGAAAACTGGGCCCTTGAATCTGCAGGGGTCTGTGAAGGCAGCAGGGCCTCTCTTTGTGTCCTTTGAACTATTGTCAATACCTCCCCAAATTTAACACAAGTAGTGCCTTTACCTGTGATCGGTCTGTGTGAGGCTGACGACTCAAATGGCAGATTGCTTTGCTTTTGGCTGGAAGTATGGCAACTCAGTGTGGCGACGCAAGCTATCTCCTGCTGATCTGAAACTCTGAGTGCCAGTTATAGACGTCTTTGATTAATAAAAAATGGGAAAGTGAATTAATTATTACTTATGAAATGCAGATTGTTTGGTAGATAAATACCTTTCAAACCTTGGGGCCCATCAGAGAGGATAATGAAAGTAACCCTTGGCCATGAGAAGGTTGAAGTTCATGGATCTAAGGGAAACTTGGAAAATTCAACTCCATAAAAGCAATGGCAATGGTCTCTTTATCTCTCTGTCCTGCTGTCTCTGTCTCCGTGTCTGTTTCTGCCTCTTTCTCTCCCTCTCTCTCTGGGTGTCTGTCGTCTAGCTTTTCTGTCTTATTGACTCTAAGTTTCTTTTTTTTAAATTTTGAATATGTGGAGTATAATTCAGGGTTAGGTATACAAATGTTCATTATGCAGGTACCCTTGTTGATGAGGTATGCCCTGCCCTCCCCTGGCAGCTTCCCACTACTGCCAATCCCTTTCTTATAGTATTATGATAGTTGCTCAAGATCTGCTTAGGAGTGAGAACATGTGATACTTGGTTCTTTGTTTCTGTGATAGATCACTCAGTATTATAGATTCTATTGACTCTAAGTTTCTAACTTTCTCTGCTTCTGCCTTTTCATTTTGTTTCATCTTCAGCATCTGTAATTCTAGGCCTGTATCTTTCCTTTGTTCTTTGTCTTCTCTCTCACTCTGTCTTGGTGTCTCAGGATTCTCAACTATTGGCATCTCACTCATGGCCTCTGCATCTCCTTTCTCTGGTGGTATTTCTCTTGTGGTTCCTCTATCTGTGTTTCTCTCTCTCTCTCTCTCTCTCTCTCTCTCTCTCTCTCTCTCTCTCTCTGTCTCTCTTTGTCTCTCTCTCTCCCCTCTCCCCCTATCTCTCCCCGCTTTCTGTCTTTCTTCCTTCCCTCTAACATTTTCTGTCACTTTCCTGGTATCCAAGTCTCCCCTTTGTTGTCTGAAGTCATCACATCTGAGAGATTACTCGTCAAGTGTCTGTCTCTCCTACCCCTATTCCTTACTCCACTAGACAGGAAACTCTGTGAGCAGAGCCTTTGTCTTACTTGCTTCTGTATCCTCAGGGCCTAGAACAGTGCCTAGCACATAAAGGGGCTCAATAAATCCTTGTTAATTGGATGGGCTCTGTGTCTTTCAGGGTCTTTGCTCTCAATTTTATTAGCCTGTTTAGGTCTCCATGACCTTCAAGCCTCTCATGTTCTCTGTCTTGTCTGTTCTGAGCTTTTTGTCTCTCTGTCGTGGTCTCTCTTTCTCCCTAACTCTAGATTCCTTCTGTCTCTGTCTCTGTTTAACCTAGCACTCCCCTCATGGTCTCCATCTTTCTCCTCATTCAGCAGCATGAGCTGGAGCTGGGCGTGACCAGGCCTGGGGCAGAAACCAGGCCACTCCTGCCAGGCCTAAGTACACAAAGCCTCCTGTGAAACATCTCTCTGGGATCCTCTAATGGAAGCAACAAAAAAAAGAGGATGCATCTGCTTGGAAGCAAACAGCATCAGCCCTCTGGGCAGCAAAGGCTGCCTCTGTGTTGACTTGGCCTCTTCTCTCCCTGTCTGGTTGCTTTGACCGCTGAAGAGCTTTGGAGAATTGCTCAGGCAGTGACTGCAGCTGACTTAACCCTGGCTTTGTTGAGACATGGCTGCCACTTTATCAGTGGATTCTTACCCTGCTTGCCCTGGGTCAGAGACACACGAAGTTGTTTCTGGAACTAACAGCCGTATCTCCTGGCTGATAACTACCTTGGTTATATTGCAAGAGTCCAAGCTTTGAGGAGGGGTCAACCCTGCAGGGATAAAACTGTGGGGTCTGCAGGTCTGCACTGTCAAGGTTAGGAGTGTGAGGTTTGGAGTCACACAGATAGGGATAAAAATCCCAATTCAGTCACTGCCCTCGAGCCTCAGTTTTCACATCTCTAAAATGGGATCAGTAGGCTTTAGCTTGTGGGGTGGGGTTAGTGGATTCTATGGAATAATACATGAAAAGCACAATGTCTAGATGATGATAAACACTCAATAAACAGTAGGCTATTAGCCATGGAAAGCAGAGGGTATATACAGCAGTTCTGCTGAAGAAGAAGAAAGGTGCTAACCCCATGACAGCTGTTGTGTATTTTGAGCAGTAATGCACCTAGTGCTCAAGGATTACAGAAGGGGTAGAGCTGCAGTTGGTCATCCGGTCTAGCTCTTGTCTTTGACAGATGACCTTGCAAACCCCTTGAGGCAGATGCTAAGTGTTTTCTTATGAAGTTCTCCAGGACTAGACCCCCTAGCCCCCTGCACCACCCATCCTGAGCTTTCCTTCCTTTGCAGTCGAGATGGACTTCCTTGTGTCTCCCCCCAAAGCTTCTGGTCTCTGCACAGGCCTGTGAGCTATGGAGTGTGTTTCCTGGGCCTGGAGAAAAGCCCTTGTGTGGTCAGCCTTCAAGGTGGCCCCTCAGAACGCATGTCCCCAGGCTGCTACTGCAATTTCTTATGGGAGCCTTCACAGCCTCCCATTTCAGCAAATTGCAGGAAGTCGACGATGACACATAGTCTGCAGTGCGGAGCCAAACACTCACTTGAAAATATCTCCAAGGCCTTTTCCAATTTCCTGGAAATTGACAAGTGTTTCCAAGACTCAGCCTTTGAGATGGGGCCTGGCTGGACCCTGCCTTTCTCTCTACTTCCCCTGCTAACCCTGCAAGCTCCCCACCTCTACTGAGGCACCCACACTATGGCTCTTCCCCACCCCAGGGCCCAGTTCCCTCGCCTCTTTGTGGTGGTCCTGTGCATTTTGGCACCTGCAGGTACTGGCAGAGTGGGAAGAAGGGTTTGGGCGCGACATGCTTCCTCTCTTTGCTCCAAATGACTCACCACCTGCCTTAGCGTTTTCTTCCCATCATTGCATAATCCTGACTACAGGATTAAAAATACTCCACTGAATACCCCGTCCATCTGTCATTCTCTTCATATACGTATATGTATGTGTGTGTGTGTGTGTGTGTGTGTGTGTGTGTGTGTGTGTGTGTGTGTGTGTGTGTGTATATATATTCATGTTAAAAATACTTAGGAAAGAGCACTTCCATCATTTGTTCGTACTATATCAGAGATGGGTTTCCGAGTCAGCGCTGGCTTCCTCCAGAACAGCAGCCCTGAAGGAGTGAGATTTCCCTGAACCTCTGGGATTTCAGTCTGTGTTGTACCTTTATTCTCTAATAGATTTGCTTTATTAAAGGACCCACCTTCAGGACTGCCCAGTACTTTCTCAAGCAGCTCCTTGTTCCTTCCCACAGCCTGGGCTGGTATTGTCTCTTTGGGCAGTGTCCTCCCAGCCTGGGAGTTAGAGCAGGTGGTAAACCAGGTCCTCTGGCCTAACTCAGGGCCCTGAGTTCAAGCGCCAACATAGGGACCCCTGCTTTCTGCTCTGTGCCCACCTCTCATGACCCTGTTACTCTGTCTGCATATACCAGGAATCATCCCCTGATTGGTGGGGGAAATAAAAGGGCTTATGTCTCTTTTCTTTTTTGTAATACAACCTGAGTGCCATCTAGAACCAGAGGGGGCCAACATCCATGATTCAGCCTCATTCCCTCATTCATGCACTCATTCTACATATACTTATTGAGGGTTTATCTTGTGATTGGTGGCTCAGACAGACAGACAGAGCCAGCCAAGGAAGTGCTGCTGAGGTGGGAGAGACGCTGATGTTGACCAGAGAATTTAGACTCACAGGACATGGGTTCAAGTCCAGCCTCTGTCAGATACCAGTTATATGACAATCAATGGGGCTCCCAGAGCCTCAGTGTCCTCGTCTGTATGATGGACACTATCACTTCCACCTCCTGAAGCTTATACAGCACTAGTGGGAGTGAAAGTGCCTTGGAGGCAGTGACAATGGGCAGGAATGTATCACTGGGTACACAAATGCTTTCAAAGCCTGGGGTTCTTGTTGAAAAAAGTAAAGGTCAGTGTATAGAAGAGATATCTGCACTCCCATGTGCATTACAGCACTCTTCACAATAGCCTAGATGTGGAATCAACCCAAGTGTCCAACTGCAAAGAAATGAATAAAGGAACCATGGTGTATATACACAATGGAATACTATTCAGCCGTGAAAAAGAAGGAAATCCTGCCATTTCCAGCAACATGAATGGGACTGGAGGACATTATGTTAAGTGAAGTAAACCAAGTGCAGAAAGACAAATATCACATGCTCTCACTTATATGCAGGAGTTTAAAAAGTTGATCTCATAGAAGTAAAAAGTAGAACCGAGGTTACTAGAGGTTGGGAATGATGGGGGAAGGGAGTGGTAAGGAGAGATTTGTTAAAGGATACAAAATTACAGCTAGATAGGAAGAATAAGTTCAGCACTACAGGATGACTATAGTTAACAATTATGTGTTGTATAATTTTGAATAGCTAGGAAGGGGATAGTGAATGTTCCCAGTGCAAAGAAATGATAAATGAGATGATGAATATGCTAATTGCCTTGATCTGATTACTATACATTGTAGGTGTCAAAACATCACTATGCACCCCATAAATATGTGCAATTATTATGTGTCAATTAAAAACATTTCAAAAACAGCAAAAAAAAAAAAAAAGATGTCTGTGGAAACTGCCTCTCTCCTGACCCCTGCCCCCAGCCTCGACCCCTCCCATCCACCCTCTGCAGGAACCACCTGAGTGTTTGATTCAGAGCTTAGACTGATCTCTCCCACTGGCCACAGAACCCAGTTTAAACTCCAAAAACTCCTGAGGCCCTTCCCTCTGCTCCTTCTCCTACCAGTCCAGCTGGACCGGAGGCCTGGACAAATAGACCATGCCCCTTCAGCTCTGTGCCCTCAGGATCCATTGACTTCTACTCTCTGGACCTCAGTTCCCTCCTCTGCAAAATGGGGCACGTGAGAGCATATACCCAAAGAGCAAAGCTGAGTGGATTCATGGAAAGCACTTGGAACAATGTCTGGCACACGAGGAACAGTCGGCAGGGCTTGCTGTTAGTTGTTTGATGCCTTTGAAAATGCTGCCTCCCTAGCCTGGAATTCTGCTTCCGCTCTCTGCCTCCTCCCTTTAGCAAACTCCCACTCGCTTCAAGATTCTTTTTAAAAGGTAGCTCCTGTGTGAAACCTGTCCGTTCCTGGCCTTTGATGATGCTCTGGCTCTGATTCCCAGGCCCTTCTCCAGGCTCTGCCTCCTCTGGAACCATGCACATGCCGGCTCCCCAGCATGTCATCCTCCATGGATACTTACTGAACACCTGTCACATGCCAGACACCGGCCCTCCTCCCGCACCCTCCCCTTACTCCAGTGTTTGCTAAGGTGGCGTCTGTGAGTCGACAGCTGTCTTTTTGGCAAGCTTAGGTTGAGCCGTGTTTCCTTTACTCCTAAACACATCCCGCTGGGCTCTGTGGGTTCCTGGGGTGTACCAGCTGATGGATCACCATTGTCCCGAGGGAGGTCATACCCATTGCAGGGATGAGGAAAGTGAAGGCTGAGTGAATTGATTGCCACCCTGAGGAACTGATACTGGATTCTGTTGGCTTCAGAATCAGGTGTGCGCCTCATGCCTGCATGGTCCAGGCCTTCCATCCCTGTTGTGCTCAGACTTGCCTTCTCCATCTCTGTCCCTAACTGAAAAGTTGGCAGGAATCCTGCCTAGTGCCATGGCCTGGACCAAGCATGAAGGAGGGGGCTGCCCTGGCCTCTGTCACTCCTTCCTGGCCTAAGCTGTGTGTCTGTCCCTCAATAATGTGCCTCCAGAGTCAAACCCAGCACCCAGGTGAATCTGAGGAGGTCGCCGAGCACAGGGATTCCTGCTGCACTGACATGCGACCGGAAAATACCCCAGTCAGCATGCAGGGTTGGCCATAGCTTATAGGGGTGGTCCCACAGGAAAAGCAGAAGAGGGAGAAGATTGCCTTTTTGCTGCCCCAACTGCTATTGCCTCCAGGCTATTATATAATCAATAAAATATCAGTGCCTGTGAGTGGGAACCGGGCCCCGTGCCCCTGGGAAAGGCCCTGGCTGTGATGTTGGGAATAGCACTATGATTGTCACTCCGCTGGATGGAACGCCTTTCAGGACGCTTTGGCGGTGGACGGCGTCCAACATGCCCGCGCCCCCAGCATGTGAGCTTGCTGCCTTTTCTTCTCGTTCCAGCAGCCTCTCTCCTTCTCTCCCTCCTCCTGTCCTCCCTGCCACCAAAGTCATCAGAAGGCCTATTTGAAGCTCAGTCTTGTTTATGCCATTTATCCTGGGGAGGAATGATCCCAGTTGATGGTGCAATTGCTCACAGACACACACACGCAAGCTCACCACCCCAACATGCAAATACATATAACACTCCCCCGTGCACACACGACTACACATTCACACAAGGAGGTGGCTGGTCTGCTCACTGTCTGAAATTCACATTCCTCTTGCACATGTGCTCACATGGACCGCTCCCCACCTACCAGGAGTTTCAGACTCTCTCTCTGCTGGAGATGAAAGGGATTTGGCAGCAACATCTCTTTGTCTCTGACTTCTCCATCAGCCTCTCTGGCTCACTCCCTGTTGCTTGGAGCATCTGTACATGCGGGCATACAGGAGCATGTGAGGGTAGGAACTGTGCTCCTGCCACACGCAGATGTGCAAGCCCAGGCATGGGGCTCTGACCTAGGGTGGGCTGAGTGGGGCAGGGAGGGGGTCCCGGGAAGTGGTCTGGTTCAGAAGCCTGGCAGACAGCCTTGGTGTCAGGACATCTAACAATAAAAACAACAATAACCAGAATGGAAACGACAGCTTTCCCATGCACGTTAGACAGTGTGGTGGTTCCAAGCATGGCCTCTCAAGCTGGTCTCCCTTCGTTGGAATATGTGACTCTGCCACTTCCTGACTGTGTAGCTTTGGGCAAGTTGTGTAACCTCTCTGTGCCTGGCTTCACTGTCTACGAAATGTGGGTGTATCTACACTCATCCAACAGGGTGGTTATGAATTAAATGAGCGACCATGTATAAAATGTGTAGAACACTGGATGAGTTTGCTATCTTTACGGTCCCATGTACTTTGGTGCTGGGATAAGCACCATCTTTTTTTTGAATCATATTTAATTCTCTATTCGACCTTGCAAAGCAGCTATTTCCCCATAGAGACAAAATGCCCTGCTCGAGGCCACATGGTTCTTAAGGGTGGGGTTAGACATGGGGTTTAAGTCTCTGATTCAGGAGCTGCCTATGATACCACTCTCCCACTGATACAGCTCTCCTTTCCAGAGCTGGAATCTGGGGCGAGGGGTAGAGGACAGCCACAGAAGCCTGGCGGGAACTGAGACCCTCCAGTGACCAAGGTGGGAAATGTGGGAAGATGTAAGGCTGGGAACCAAGGCAGACACCCACCACAGACCAATAGCAGAGTGGAAGAAAGGCCTAGGTCACCTGGGGTGGGGCAGGGGAGGGCTCTAGTCCAGGCACTGGTCAATGGGGAGGCCATGGGGAGATTCTGGATTAGGTTGGGTCAGGATGCATGGAAAGAGACTTAGGGTTGCCCGCAGGCATCCGAGCACAAGGCATAGTCCTGTTGCCCTTCCTTCTGGGGACAGGGTTAGGATCTGGGTGAGTCTGAACCCACAGGGGCAGAATCAGGCCTCAGCAGGGGCAGGTGAAGGACAAAGGAAGGACCTGGATGCTCGCTGATGTGTCCTGAGCCTGTACAAATGGAATACCATTGAATGCCGCCCGGAATCCACTTATGGGGAACCTCACTTCTGTTTACAGAAGTAGAAATGGAGGCTTAGGGAGTTTAGGTTTGGCTACGAGTGCCCAATGCACTATCTTTGGCTCCTAGAAGCTCTGTATAGGGCAAGACTTGGGTCAGGGCCTGATGAGGAGTGTGCCCCCAAGTAGCCCAGTCAAGAGATGCAGAGGCACAGGGGCAGGGAACAGGTGTGGCATTTCATGAGCAGAAGTGCAAAGGCCAGGGGGTCCACCTTTGGCATGGGCACTCTGTTCTGTGATGTGGTAGTTGCAATGTGGGTCTGGAACAGGAATAAAGGCAGCTTGTATCTGGCAAATGAACACACAACTCGCCTCCTGGGAGGGTCACAATTTTTCTTTTGTTCTCTTTCAACAGTGGGCACTGAGCAGTTCCCTTCCCCAAGTGGAGAAAGTCAAGTTCCACAGGGTATGAGGTGGTAGGGAGGTGGGGGAGGGATAGGCAGGAGGTGTGTGTGTGTCACCTGTCTCAGTGGCTGAGCAGAGAATGCAAGTTTGGGTGGATTAAAATTTGTGCTAATTAGCATTTTTTCTAATTAACAGTTTTGCATGGAGAAGTAGGATCTCCTGGGTTTTTGGGTCTGCAAAAGTGGTGGCAGACATGGGGGATGCTGGGATGCAAGGATGGTACTGGCACCCTGGGTGTCCAGGTCTGGACAGAAAAGACCATCCTAAAGCATCTGTGGTGCTGGTAGGGACAAGCTTTACAGCCAAGCTGCACAGATGTAGTTCCTCTGACTGTTCAGGGCAGGGACTGTGTCTTAGCTCTATTTACCTGCACATGAGGACCTACTATGTGCCAAGCACTACGCGTATACTGGGTGGTTTGGTCCCTGTCCTGCGGGACTTTCAGGCTGGGAGGGAGACAACTCACAGTACCATGCAGCAAGATGAAACCATGAAAGCAAACGTAGCTCCATCTCCAGGGATCGGGCTGGAAGGGATCACGCTCATGTTATTCCCACCGGTCCCCAGGGCTTATCAGAATGCCTTGCACATTGCAAAAGTCAATAAATATGTGTTGAATTTATGAAGGAATGAATAAGTGGCGTTAAGCTGAGGTTTGAAATATGGGGAGTTAGCAGGTGGAGGGGAGTGGAAACAGTGCCCCAGGCAGAGGGAACATGTCTGCAGAGGCTGGGAGGCAGGGAAGAGCATATTAGTTTGAAGAGCTCAGAGTTAGTTTAGCATCACAGAGGAGGAATTAGGTGTGGGTGGGACAGGAGGGGAGCGGGGAGCAGGAGGCAGGGCTTGGAGGTAGCCGGGCTGGGTGATAATGGGCCTTGTGATCTCGTTAGGACAATGAGGAAAGGGGAGCATGTGAGGGGCGCCTGGGATTCCCTGGTGTGGAGTGGTTTGACATGGGGTAGCCCGAGGACAGGAAGACCCCCTGGGGGCTGTGACAATACCTGGGATGGAAAGAATGGTGGCCTGCCTGGGGTGGGGGCAGGAAGATGAAGAGAAAAGGTGGGAGGAATGGGAGGTAGATTGGAGGCCCAGATGAGAGAGGAGGTCTAGTTGTGGGGACTCTGAGCTTCTGGTTTAGACCATCAAGCAGAAGGTGGTGTCTTTCCCTGAAATGGAAAAATGAAGGCAGAGTAAGAGGCACAGAGTAGGCATGTGAAGCATATTTGTTGAGTGAATCAAATAGAAGTGTATCTGAACCAGGCATCAGACAGAGATGTAGCTGACCTCGGGTCGCCTTGCATCCCTTCCCCCCAATTTCTCCATTCGCCAAAGGGATCTCTCTAAAGCATGGAGCTGACCATGTTACCTTGTCAAAACCCATCAGTGACTCCCTAGTGCTCCTACCATTAAATCTAAAGTCCCCACTGGGGCCTCCAAGCTCCTGAGTGACGTAGCCATGCTCACCACTCAGCCCTTCTCTCAGCCCCTTCCCCTTGCTCAGTACTTGGCAGCCACATAGGCCTGGCTCCAAGGCCTCTCACCCCAAGCTCCTCCCCTTTTCAGGGCCCTGATGGGTGCTGTTATCTCTTCTTTTCCCCCTCCTTCCTCACTTGGCGGTTCCTACTCCTTCTTTAAATCTCAACTTCAGGCCGGGCTCGTCAGCTCAGCCTGTAATCCCAGCACTTTGGGAGGCCCAGATGAATGGATTGCCTGAGCCCACAGGCTCAAGACCTACCCGGGCAACTTGGTGAGACTTTGTCTCTACAATAAATCAAATGCTCGCTGGGTGTGGTAGCGCGTACCTGTAGTTCCGGCTACTTGGAAGGCTGAGGCGGAAAGATTGCTGGAGCCCAGCAAGTCGAGACTGTGGTGGCTGGGAGCGTGCCACTGCACTCCAGTCTGGTCGACAGAGTGAGACTCCAACTCAAATAATAAATAAATAAATAAATAAAGCTCAACTTTAAAGTCACTTCATCAGGGAAGGCTTCCTTTGCCTCCAGACCAGGTGAGGTCCCTCAGGTAGAGCACCATCTCCTTCCTCTCCTTCTTAGACTCTAAACTATAGTTAAACCAGCATATGTATCTCTGAACTTGCCCTCAAATTTAAGCTCTAGAGGCAGCCACCACATCTATCTTATTCATCTCTGTAGCCCCAATACCTAGTGTAGTGCTTGACACATAGTGAGTACTCGATTAGTATTTATCAGTAAATGAATGTGAAAAGTAGCATATTTAAGATTTTTTTTTGAGTGGGAGTCTCACTCTGTCACCCAGGATCAAGTGCAGTGGCACGATCATGGCTCACCACAGCCTCGACCTCCTGAGCTCAAGCGATCCTCCTGCTTCAGCCTCCTGAGTAGCTGGTACTACAGGCATATGCCACCATGCCCGGCTAATGTTTTTGAATTTTTTGTAGAGACAAGGTCTCACTATGTCGTCCATGCTGTTCTCAAACTCCTGGTCTCAAGCGAGCCTCCCACCTCAGCCTCCCACAGTGCTGGGATTCTAGACGTGAGCCACCGGGCCCGGCCATATTTATTTGTCTCACAATGACAGTTTAGCCACAGCTGATTTCCAGCATTAGTCAAATCAACAGAAACTAACAAAACAGAAGCATTCCACTTGAAATATAACCTTCAATGGAGACGACCTCCAAGCCTGCACCTCTAGCTGAGAATCTTCCCAACTACCAATCCAGATCTTCCATTGCCCCCTGGACATTTGGGTGCATGTTGAAAAACACAGTCAGACACTTTTCTGGCCTTCCTGCTTTGGCCACTGGCCCGCATTTTGTCTTTCAGGCATCTAAGCTGCCTGGGCTGTGCCTGGTTTCTTCGGGTCCACCAACATCTCCCCAGGGATGGTGAATTCATAATCTTGCACGGATTGTCCTTCCAGTCTCTTCCACGGACTCTCGTTTGGGAAGGTGGGATGCCAGGGGTGGGACACAGATATGCCAAGCATTGGGGAATGGCCGAAAGCCCTGTGAACTCCTTGTGGCACCGGTTGGACTTCTATGAAGGGGTCTTTGCTCTGGGCTGAGCCACCAGAAGAAAAGACTGAGGCTGCAACCGAGGAGACAAATGGGTTGGCGGCCAGAGGCAGCAGCCAGGCAGAAATGCAGAGGCACAGGTTGAGAGTGCATTCATTTATTTCTTCATTATTTATGATCCTGCTACATCCAGGAAAGATGCGAGGTCACTTCCCACAAAAACTCTGGGGAAAAAAAAACCCTAAAAAAGCCCACAGGGAGATTCAAAATAGATAGTAAGGAGATCAGCAATGCGACAGATGATGGAGAAGATGGCTTTGGGCGCGGATGTGACATCTC
Source organism: Carlito syrichta (assembly GCF_000164805.1). Taxonomy (NCBI): domain Eukaryota; kingdom Metazoa; phylum Chordata; class Mammalia; order Primates; family Tarsiidae; genus Carlito; species Carlito syrichta. The sequence continues at coordinate 95,935 of NW_007085106.1, forward strand.
CTGTTTGAATAGCGCCTCACGGTTGGCCAGGCTCTGCCATGACAACCCTGGTTGGCCTCATTCAATCCCTGCAGCCTCCTCTCATGCCACAGATGGCGGGGGAGCCACAGCCAGTTGCCCAAAGTCACACTGCTGGCCAGTGGCAATTATAGCTGGGGAGCAGGGTTGGCTGGGGCTTTTCCAGGAGTGCCCCCAACTCTGTTTTCTTGACATCCCCTCCCAGCCCCCTGGTTACAGCCCCATTCCCCTGTCTCTGCTTTGAGGAACATCCTGCATCTTTGCCTCGAGCTCCCTGGACAGTAGGACCAGAATCGTCTCCCTCAAGTGTGGGACTGTGACCACACAGCCTGGTTCACAAAACCCCAGCAGTTCTCTGCCATCGGCAGAGGAATCCACACACCCTCCACCAGCACCCAAGGCCCTCTCTGCTCAGGCAGAACCTGCAGGGTCACCCCAGATCCTGCTCCTTTTCTTCACCCACTGGGTATCTGAACCCACTCCGAATCCCCAAACCCATGCAGGACTAACCACTTCCTATACCTTTCCACCTAGAAGGGAAACACACAGTGTAGTGATCAGGCACATGGACCCTGTGGCCAGACTGCCTGGGTTCAAGTTCCAGGCTTGCCACTTCAGCCGTGCAACCTTAGACAGGGTCCTTCCCTTCTCTGCACCTCAGTCTCCTCATCTGTCAGATGGTCTGCCTCAGAGGTGCCTCTCTCATAGTTCTGTGGTGAGGATGAAATGAGGAGGTGACATGTGGAGAGACCTAGGATTGTACCAGGGTCTGGTGAGCACTGTTAGTGTGAGCTCTTCCTGTTAGTCACCCCACTGTCCTGGTTTGGGAGCCTCGCTGAACTCCTAAGCGTCCTGAGTAATCATTCCAGCTGGGGCCCTCCAGTGTCTGTGTGCCCCTCTGCTTGCAGAGGGGACTTTCGGCTGTGTCTTCCCCTTGTTCCGACATTGCTCTAAGCATAGGTCACTGCCTTGGATCACAAGGGCATTTCTCTCCTTTCTGAAAACGTCTCAAATCCCCAGCAAGACAGTGCACTCCCAGGGCAGGCATCCCCTCTCATCTCTCTGGGAGAGTCACAGCAACACTTTGTAAACACTTGTTAGTTTTACGTTTTGTTCCATATGTCCTTTTTTGCCCTGATAATTCACTCTTAAAAGTGGCATTCTCTGGGCTGGGGATGGAGACACCAAACAGTCTCTTGCAGATGCTGTCATAGGTACACTGTTACAAGCCAGGTGCTATGATGAGAGAGGTGAAAACTGAACCCAGAGCTGTGAGCAGGCTGTGGGCCAGGAGTCAGGGGGCAGGAGAACCGGGAAGGGCATCTCAGCCAAGGGAAAGTGGATATGGGAGCTGGGCCGGGGGCCTGACCCAGAGAAGGGAACAGACACATAGCTGGGGAGGAAGGAGGTAAGGTGGTCCTCTCTTGCTATTCCCATATTTTTCTTGCTTCTTTCATGTTGGGCATTTCTCTCTCTCTTTCTTTTCTTTTCTTTCTTTCTTTCTTTCTTTCTTTCTTTCTTTCTTTCCTTCTTTCTTTCTTTCTTTCCTTCTTTCCTTCTTTCTTTTTTTTTGAGTTGGAGTCTCACTCTGTCACCCAGGTTGAGTGCATTGGCACACTCACAGCCACCACAGCATTGACCTGCTGGGCTCAGGCAATTCTTCAATTTCAGCCTTCCAAGTAGCTGGAACTATAGGCACACTTCACCATGCCTGGCTAATTTTTTAATTTATTGTAGAGACAAGGTCTCACCAAGTTACCCAGGTTGAATTTGAACTCCTGAGCTCAGGCAATCTTCTCACCTCGGCCTCCCAAAGTGTTGGGATTACAGGCTTGAGCCACCACTCCTGACCTTTTTTTTTTTAAAAAGACAAGGCCTTGATCTGTCACTCAGGCTGGAGCACAGTGGTTTAATCCGGGTTCACTGTAACCTTGAACTCCTGGGATCAAGTGGTCCTCCCAAGTAGCCAGGATTATAGATACACACCACGATGCCCAGCTGATTTTTAACTTTTCTGTAGAGATGGGATCTCGCTACGTTGTCCTGGCTGGTCTCAAACTCCTGGCCTCAAGCAATCTTCTTCCCTCAGCCTTCCAAAGTGTTGGGATTAGAAGTGTGAACCACTGTTCCTGGCCCATTTTACTCCTTTGAAGATCTCTCTCTCTCTCTCACTGCTGAACTCAGTTACAGTCTGCTAGCCACTCACTGCTATCTCCATGACCGTCTTTTCTGCTTAAACACCTAAAGCCAGCTTTTGTTGCTGGCAACTAGACGTCCTCTTGCAATGCACCTCCGCCACTAACAAGCTGTGTGTCCTTGGGCAAGTTACTCAACCATTCTGTGCCTCATACTGCTCCTCTATAAATGAGAGTAACAGTAACTACCTTGTAGACTCGTTATGAAGATAGAATGAGACCCTTTGCATGCTCTCTAGCACTTGTATGAAGCCCAAAATAAAGATTAGCTATTATTTTCACTAAGTCTGAGAAGAATAAGGAAAATATTCTAAAAGAGTTGCTAAGAAGTGAAGTGACTTACCTGAAAGCCATACAGTGGGCAAGAGAGGAGGTCTTGGGTCTCCAAATCCCACATGCTTCCCACTCTCCTGCAGCTGCCTCGCCACAAGTATGTGTGAGTGTGCATGCACGTTTTTTATTGCATAAAGCCATTGTATTATGTGTGCTGTCAGATATCCTATTAAAAAGCAAAGTGGAAAAAACAGTGAGCAGTCTTCCTCCGCCTGCGCTTCCACTGATTACAAAATTAAATTAAGCTTTGTGGCTTGCTGCTGCTGTTTGATGGGGAATACAATGAATTGCTCTTTGCCTCCCTGTAAGAAGTCCCAGAGAACAGTGCTGGGGGAGCTCTGCCCAAGACAGTATTTCTTCCTCCCAATGCCCGGGGGGCAGAGCCTTCCTCTCTCCAGAAATGTTAAGCCCCTGAATTGGGCTGCCTTTTTATTAGGTTAATAAAACACCAGGCCCATCAAGTCTCAGGCTCGTAAAGGTCAGTGAGTCACATCTGAGTGCAGGTGGTGGGGCAGCAGCCTGCTCCCTAGAGCCAGTGGGAGGGAGGAAGCTCTCTCCCCAGGCCGGCATGGACGCTGGGGTCAAGACCAAAGATACATGCGAGGCAGTGAAGGTAAGATGGACAGGAATCTTCATGTGCCCCTCTGGTCTCATGGGCCTTGGCTGGGCAGGGTCCCCAAGAAATGGTCAAGACCAGAAGATGGCTGATGGAAGTCAGAGCTTGCAGGAGAATAGGCCCTGAGTCTGACAGGCAGGCAGACAGATGAAGAGGAGAGTTAAACTAGGGCACTAGCAATTAGAGAGGCATTGGTGTTACATAGCATAGTGGATAGGAGCCGGCTCACAGAGTCACTGAGTTCTGAGTTCAGAGCCTGTCTCTGCATCTGCTTTGCTGTACTTTAATCTGTTCTTGCTGTTTCAGTTCCTTGCAACTATGCAACAAAGCACCCCAAAACTCAATAACTTAAAACAACAGCCATTTATCTCTCAAGGGTCAGAGGTTGACTGGGCTCAGCTGGATGGTTCTTCTGCTCCCTGTGATATTGACTGGGCCACAGTCATATGTGGCTCCACCTAGCTGGCAGTCGGTGCTGGCAGACAGCTGGAAGTTCAGCTGGCGCTGTTGTCTGGACAACCTCAACTCTCCACATGCCCCTCCACTGGCCTGGGTTTCTCATGGTTGTACAGCTAGGTGCCAACAGGAGGCATTCTAAGTGGCAAATGTGGAAGCCCAGATGTGAAAACCACAAGGCATCACTTCTGCAAGATCCTATTTGTCAAAACAGATCAAGGGCCAGATTCAAGGGTCAGGGAAATAGATTCTGCCTGTGGATGGGAAGCATAGCAAAGAACTAGTGGCCATCTTTAATTCACACACCACCAAGGCCAATGGTGATCTCCTTAAAATGTAAACAGCATTATATCACTGTGCCACTCTCCCTTATCAGCTTCCCTTTGCCATGTGCTAAATCCCAAACTCCTTTACCCCGGTGTCCTGCAGAACTCTGACCTCTGCCTGCCTCTCTTGATCGCATCACATGCTACTCCCTACCTTGCTTGTTGCACCCCAGTCCCACTGGCTTCCCCTCAGTTCCTCCATCATGCCAAGCTTTTCCCACCATAGGGCCTTTGCATGTGCTGTTCACTCTGCTTGGGGTGGCCACTTGCTGCTTGAGTTGCTCTTTCTCATTCTTCAGGCGTCAGCAAAAATGATATCATGTGACCTTCTTTTTTATTTAGTCAGCCAGCAAATATTTATTGTATGCCTTCTGTAAGCTAGGTACCAGTCTATGTTCCATTAAAAAGAGATCTCTTATTATTTTTTATTTTAGCATCCTCCCTCATTTTTTGCTTTAATTAAAGCTGGTAATGATCCCATTTTATTTATTTTTCCTATTCATTGTCTACCTTTTCCACTAGAGTGAAGATAAGTCTGTCTGGTTTGCCATGGTTTCCTTAGCACAGAGACCAGTGCAGAGGAAGTGCTTGACACATATGGGTTGAATGAATGAATGTTGTATGCCTAGTCTTGTGACCTTGGCTGAGTGACTTGTCCTCTCTCAACTTCAATTCCCCCATTTGTAAAATGTGGTTAATCCAGCACAATATACCTCATAGGAGTGTTGCGAGGATAAAGACAAGACAATGCAAATCAAGCACTTTGCATTCTTTGACATACAGCAAGTCCTCAGCAAAATGTCCCCTGACACTGTTACAATTAGTGTTATTATTTTATTAAAGCAAGATTTTTGCTCTGCTGTGGGAAAAGCTAGACTCCGAGTTCCATGAGAGTGGGGACCATGCTGGCTGCTTCTCAGGCATGTCTTTAACGCCTAACACAATGGCTGGTTCTCAATTCATAGTTGTTCAGCAAATAAAAACTCAGTGGCTCTGTCTTCTGTCCTACAGCAGGAAGTACTTCTGGCTCACATCACCCATCTATACCAGCTCATGTCCAATGTCATTCAAACTCCAGGAAAGTCCCCTGACAGACAGATGCCCTTTGTGGTGTTGTCTGGGCTGCCATGTGGCTTAGTCAATACGTCATTGACCCCTGAGAAGGAGAGGTTGGGGAGGGGCTGCATGTGTTTTATTTTGATCTGAGTTGTCAGTAATTTTAAGAAAGGGACAGTAATCATCATTTACTGGGTATTTATCATGTGTCAAGTATTGTTACAGCTTTTTACATGCTATTTAATCAATCCAATAAACTGTTATCCTGACTGAGACTCAGAGAGGTTAAGTAATTTGCCTAACCTAGCTGTTCCTAGCTAGGATCTGTGTGATTCTATGCCCAAGTTCCTGTCTGTTATATGATGCCACATTCCTAGTCTCTGTTCATATTGCCCTGGCCTCTGTAAACATATCTGTTATCGTCCTTTGCCTGTTGCCATAGGGCAAGACCAATTCATAGGCCAATAACCTGTGTGGTCTCACAGGGTCCCACACTCAGAGGATCCTCATGCTTGGTTTAATGCTCTGCTGCTGCCATCTTGAAATCTTCCTCCACCAGGGCTGACCCTCTGGGTAGAAGTGCCACCTTCCACCTGGCTTGTGGCTTGGTCCTTAGAGGGGATAGAGATGTTTGCCCACCCAGAGAGGAAGAGATGTCAATCCTGAAAACCCTTGTGCCTTCCTCTGGCCTGGCCCAGTCCGAGACACACTCTCCTTCTCGACTGGTATACCAGCCTGGGCTCTAGGGCTGCTGCCTCCTCCCCGCATGTGTAAATGTTAAGGGCTGCAGAGGGCAAACATGCTCAGGAAGCCTGGGCTGACTTTCGTTTACCTTCCCCTTCAGTCAGAGATGAGTGGGCTCAGGAAACTGGATGCAAATCTCAGCCATGCCAAGAAGTGAGGCCTGGGGTTGCCCCCAGAGGCTTTGGCAGCAACGGGGTTGAGCAGGGGACAGCCTTCATTCTTTTGGAAGCAGGATGGAACCCCACCAGAGCTGACTCACTGGAGGATGGGGTTTGGGGCGGACACTCCTATCCAGGGACACATTTCCAAGGTCTACTGAGCACCTACAAGAGAGGTGTCCTTGTATTGTAGACCAGGGCAATTCCTCTCATGTATATAGTGTTCAGACTTTCACTCTGGTTCACTCAGCTGGGCTTCACCAGCATCCCACAGGGTCGCCACATTCCACTGGGCAGAGGGGGAAACTGAAGCTCCAAGGGACAGAAATGGTTTCTCCTTCAATGCTCTTTGCACCTTACCATGTACACCCTGTACACCCCATCGAGAGATGCTAGAGGCTGAAAAGAGGGCTGGGGAGAGAAAATTTAGGCAAATACTTGGTAGCTGACGATTTAGATTGATCAAGTGGCCCGTCTCAGTATCGGGCAGAACATTTAGGGGTGAATGTTCTAGAATACGCCTCCAGAGTTGAGAACTCTGTGGAGGAGGCAAGGAGGGGGGACATAATGAACAGGAGGGTGCCTTGTAGACTGTAAGTGCTTTATGCTTAGGACGGTGCGTTCTTCTCAAGAATAGCAAGTTCCCAGCAAACATCTCAAAGGCCAGTGCGGGAAGGAGCGTCTTTCCTCAAAATCTTGGCATCCTGTGACTCTCCCCTTGCGCACCTCTGTCCGTCCGTCTCTGTGTGCATCGTTTTCATGTCTGTGCCCCCTCTCCCATAGCATCTTTCTTGTTCTTTCCTCCCGTGTCTTCCATCTGTCTCTCTCATCCCTTCCTGGGTCTCTCCTCTTCCCTGACTGTCTGATGGATCCTGCCTGCTTCTCTGTGGGTCTGCCCCAGGCCCCTCACAGCCTCTCTCACTATTTTCCCTGCCAGATGCTGTTTCCCAGTCTACACATCAGTTTTTCCCCATCCCTGAGTGATTTATGAACCTGGCTCAGCCCAAGCAGTACTGAGTGGAGCCAGTGTGGTTCCAGGAACTAAGCCTGCGAGGTGAGCTCTACCTTCCATCCCCAGGCAACTGTCTCTGGACTAGTCCAGTGGTTTCTACTTGGACCTACCCCAGTACTCACTTGCACCTTTGCACCAGTACTCACTTGCACCTTTGGGCTTCTTGTACCCATAGAAATGCCCTGAGCAGGTTCTGAGCTTCCCCTCTCCCTGTCTGTCCCTGTTCTGTCTTGCCACACTTTTGATGCACCTTCTGACTCTGCTTCCATGTGGCCCTATGCTAGCTAAGTCTCTCTTTCCCTTTCTCTACCTCCCTGTATCTCTTCTTCTCTCTCTCCCTCCCTTTCTCTCTCTGTCTTCTTCTCTCTTTCCTTCTCTCTCTCTCTCCCCTACCCTCTTTTCCTGTCTCTACTTCTCTCTCTTGCTCTCTTTCTCTCTCTCTGTCCACCCCCTCCCCAAGTCTGTCTCCATCTCTGAGCTTAGTCTCTGTCTACACGCCCATCTCTCTCTTGCTGTGCCTCTGTCTCTGTCTATGCCTCTTCATAGTTCTGTTTCTCCCTCCTTGATTTAGCAGACAGCATTTTAGTGTTGCCAGAGCCTGCAAGGGCAACCCGCGAGCATGTTCTCCAAGCCAGATTACCCTCAGACAGCTTGGGCCTGACCCAGGACCCTGGGCCATGCTGCCCCCACCCCTTCCCCCCCTTGTCTTTCATGTCACATAGAGGAAGTTTCTTGAACTCCTGGTGACACTGCTGTCAGGGCCCGACTTACCAGGAGAGCATGAATAATTAAAAGCTGTAGCTGAGGCTTGTTCCGATTTAAGCTGTATTAGTGTTGCCAACTGTCCTGACCCATTTAATATTCATGCCATTCTTGGCGCCTTTAAAGAGAGGGAAGTTTGCTACCTGATTTAAATTGCACCTGTCAGTTTCGATTAAAGATCAGGTTGACCACAGTTGCAGGGAAATTAAATGAACATTCTCTTAAGCAATATCATAGAATTTAATGTAGCAATTAAGATCTATTGCAATGTGCTGCCATCACAAGCTGCTTAGAATGTGATGTAGGGTTCATGGGGGGACGAGGCCAGAAGTGCCCTAAAGTCTTGAGTCTCCAGAAATGGGGCCCCAAGCAGGCCTGGTGTTTAATCAGCTTCTTCCTCCAAGGGGCACAGAAAATGCAGATAGCAACTGTCATTCTTCAAGGTTTGGGGTAGGTCATGCAGCCTTTCACCCAGTTCACAATTGGGAAAACTGAGGCACAGGGCACCAGGGACATGATCAAGGTCAATTTTGATTTGTTACAGAAGTAGAGCATTGAATGGGAGGAGGACCAGCCCCTCAGGACCAGGAGCACCCAGGTGGTGGTGCAGGCGCTATCCACAGCCAACAGAGACAGAGAGAGACAGGCAGAGTTCTTTGCAGAGAGTCGTGCCTCTGAGGATCTACAGGAGTGGAGGTCGTGTAGCCCTAAGGGTGGCAAATCGGTTTTGAGATGTGGGCTGACTGATGGATTAATGGCACCATCCTGGGGAGGGACTGAGTATGTGCTATGATCAGAGAGCAGCATCTGCCATGGGACTGACGAGGGAAATGGCGAATGTGTTCTCCACCTGCTGGAAGCAGAGGCTTGCATAAAGCAAGCATGTAGCTGTGTCTGAGCCTCGGTTTCCTCATCTGAAAGATGATATAATAGCCTACTCCTGAGAAGGCAGGTGTGCAGGCTAAACAGGCAAATCTAGGCACACTGCCAGCTCACAAAAGGCACCCGTGGTTAGGAACGCAGGCTCTAGTGCGGGGTAGGCTGGCTTGAATCCCAGCTCTGCTACTTTGTGGGGGCATGTCCTTGGAGAAAATAACCTCCCTGACTCAGTCTCCCCATCTGCAAAATCCAGATAATAATAGTACCTTACTTCATGGGGTTTGCATGGAGGTTAAATATGCTAATATACATATTAGCATATTGCCAGGAACCCCTGGAGATACGGCCAGGAATATCCACAGCAGCAGTGACCATAAAGCCCCAACTGAATACACAGAGTAGAAGAGAGCCACACTGTGGAATACTATACCCGTGGCCATTCAGACAACTAGGAGGAGTCTTAGAAACAAGGTCAACTGGAAACGTTGCTAAGTCAATACCTGGTTTTGGTTTATTTTTTAAAAACCACTGACTTTATGAAGGAAACTCCAGAAAACCCAGGATTATGTTTTTGAGGGGAGGTCCCTTGTCATACATTCAGAATTTGTTGGGTTGATCAAGTGGCCCATCCATACCAGACAGTGCTTTTAGGGGGTCCAAAGACTCCTAGGAGTACTTGCTGTTATTAATGTGATGGTAAGGACTCAAGAGACAAACTGGATGGAATTACTTGTTACTATTATGGGAAACTGCTTGGCTAACACTGTAGGCTTATTTTTCTTTGTTCATTTCATCTGATTTCTATAAGTTATATGTGTGTTATATACAGGGGATGCAAAAAGTGTATACACATTTTAAGTATGACAGTCACTCAAAAGATGACATTAATCAAATGAATCTAGCATCACCATGCAACAGGCAGCACAAAGAAAACGGTGGAGGCATGGTTGAGCGAACATCACACTATACACCGCAATTCAATTCAACTTCAAAAAGTAATATATAGATAACATCTCTTAAAGCGTGCATATATTTTTGGCAACCCTGTAGGTATATATATAAATAACACATATGGTATGAAGATAAGGAAATAAACGCCATTGTTTTTATTCCAACCTAAACACTAGAATATTCCCAAACCCTTACACTCTGGTGTGCTTCTCCCTAACTATAATCCCCACCAAGGGTGACTCTCTCTGAATTTTTGATTTATTATTCCCTTATTTTCTTTAAAAACATATGGGGGGGCAAAAACCCCAGAATTTATTTATTAAACATTATGTCTTTATTCTTACATGCTTAAAATTTCAGTCACCTTTGAAGGATTCTTCATTTGATGCAATACACCTATCAAGATGTTCTTTCACTGCCAAAAACAGTATTGAACTTGGTGATTTTGATGTCTTTTAGTGCTTCTGCTGTTTACTGTTTCACCTCTTCCACACCGGCAAAACATTTCCCTTTGAGAACTTTTTTCTTTTGGAGAAACAAGAAAAAGTCTCTAGGGGTGAAATCAGGTGAATAGGGAAAGTGGGGCATGGAGGTCATGTTGTTTATGATTAAAAACTTCTGAACATTTAGCATGGTGTGGGCCGGTGCATTGTCATGGTGGAAGAACCAGTCACCTGTTTGCCACAACTTAGGACGTTTCTTCTGCAAATAGTGATGCAGACTTCTTAAAACTTCTAGAAAAAAACTTTGGTTGACTGTTTAATCTAGAAAAACAAATTCCAAATGTACTACAAGGGGCCCACCCTCCAAAACATAATCCTGAGTTTTTTGGATCCTCTTTGTAAAGTAAGTGGTTATTTAGCAGCATTTCCAGTTGACCTTGTTTCTAAGACTCCTCCGAGTTGTCTGAATGGCTACAGGTATAGTATTCTACAATGTGGTTCTTATCCAACCTGTTTATTCAGCTGGGGCTTTATGGTTACTGCTGCTGTGGACATTCCTGTTCATATCTCCAGGGGCTCATAGCAAGTGTTTCTCTAAGGCATGTGCTTAGGAGGGAATCACTGGACTCCCCTGCAGCCTTACTTAATGTTTATGACTGTCAGGTCCCTAGATGTATTCCTCAAATCACAGGGACATCACACTAGGTGGTCCTGCTAGAGATCGAGACTGAGGCATGGACTCTCTGAACTCTCAGGGCTCCCAGGACTCTGGGATCCTGCAGCAGCAGTGCCAGTCCTTTGTCTTCTGCCTTCCTTCTCCCCCTTCTCACACCCAGACACTGCATAGAGCTCCCCAGGACATAAGGTCTTTGCTGGGGGGGTGGCTAAGGACTCATAAGACAAGCCCATGGGCTGTGGCGGAGTTAGCAGCTCAACTTCAACCAAGAACTGGGGGGCGGGGAGAGCTGCATCTGCCCCTTCCACCTCTTGGTACCAGAAGTGGAAAAAACAGCTTTAGGAGGTACAAAAGGATTATGGATACCTTGAGTGAGATTTCTGGTCCAATATAGGTGAACTCTATGCCTGAACTTCCACATCTATTAAATGGAATAATAATATCTGCCTCATAGATTGTGGTGAGGGTCAAAATGAGTCAAGCACAGTGCTTAGAATAGTGCCTGGCACGTAGTAAGCACCCAATACATGTTAGTGATTATTTATTACACACACAGACACATATGTATGATGCATCAGAACACACACATATACACACACACACAGAGTAATAACTTCCATTCACTTAGCTCATTTAATCTTTACAATGACCTTGTGATGGAGGGATTCCTGTTCCTACTTTATAGACATGAAAACTGAGGCCACACAGCCAGTACTTAACTATCCAAACCAAGGCTTCTCTGACCTGAAAATGCAGGCTGTTAATCTCCATGCTCCCCATCCCCTCAGCCCCTCCTGCCACAAACATAACCAGTCATCCACAAACATCATGCAGTACTACTTCACTCAGCCCATGTGATGTTTTATCGTGTACCCTGTGTGTGGGTATGGCTTGAGGCTGTCAAAACCATCACAACATGCAACCGTCACAACAGCTGTGAAAGGTGGTTGTGATCTGATCCCCATCTGACAGGTGAGGAGACTGCAGTTTGGAGAGATGCAGTGGTTTGTCCCAAGCGGTCCATTCATGAGGGGCAGAGCTGGGACTCCAGTCCATCTGGTGCCTTAGGAGTTCATTTGGTCAGCAGAACAGGAAGAAGGTGAGAGTCAACATCACAGCAGGTGCAGGAATGTGCTGCCTTCCCTGCCTAATCCCGTGTAGGAGGTGGACATCCCCTACCCAATTATGTTGGTGGCTGGAGGGGAAAGAAGGGGTGGTCTTTAGAGTGTAAATAGAGTGGATCCAGTAGCAGAGGGTTGTCCAGATGCTTCCAGTGCGGTCTGGGAAAAAGGTGCTCTATGCAGTCTGTGTAGGACATCAAGCCAGAATGAGTGTACAGAGATGGTGGGTGGGACCTCAGGCCACTGTGACTCATGCCGAGGCCCTTTAAAGCCCCCTTTCTCAATTTTCTGGAGCTAATCCCAGGGCCCCAAGTGGTCTTCAAATGAGAATTTCATTTATTTCCATTGACATGGTCCGTGGGAAAAGCTAGCACTGGTCAGCTGACCCCAGGGTTCTGCTCTGCCTGACAGTTCTATTTCTCACCACAAAGTGGTAAATTGGCTCCTGTGAGGGTGGCTGAGCACTGAGTGGCTCTGAAACTTTGGGGAGAATAAGAATCTCTTATGAGATCCTTGCTAAGATTGTGAATTCCTGGGCCCTCCCCAGCAGCTATGCTTCCAGGCCCTCTGAGGTAGAGCTGAGGACATGCAGGTCTGACAAGCTTCCTGGACAACTCTAAGGCTGGTGGTACCAGACCACACTGGAGAGACACTGCATGAACCTGCTGTGGTCAGGCAAGGCTGGGCTCTGCTGACTTCTTGGTCGTTAACATAACAAAGGTTCATTTTTGCTTGTGTCACAGTTTAGTGTGGATTGAATAGCAACACTCAGAGCTTTTCTCCTAGGGATGACTCGAAGATCCAGGTGCCTTTCATCTTACCATGTTATTGTGCCCAATATATGGCCTTCCAGGACACATGGTCCTTGGGAGGTGAACAAGTGGAGCCCACAGGCTGTTGCTGTGTTAGCAAGCTCAATCTACTATTCCAGCTGATTTGAACCAATGAAGCAGTGGAAGAGCAGGGATAATCACTCCACCCAAGAGCCTTTATGGTCTGGTCTAAAAGTGATGTACAAGGGGGGACCCCCAAAATGGAATTTATTCATAAAGCATTATGTATTTATTCTTACATGTTTAAACTTCAGTCACTTTCAAAATATTCTCCGTTTGATACAATACACCTATTGAGTGAGACTCTTTCCACTGCTCAAAACAGTTTTTTTAATCAACATTTTTAATTATGATATTGTGGGGTACAGTTAAGGGTTAGATATACAAATATGCTTCGTTCAGGCACCCTTGTTGATAAGAGGTGTCTCCCCATCCCCAGACAGATATTTACTACCATTAATCCCATCTCCCTTCCCCCCCCCATAGTTTCCCACCACTGTCAGTCATTTTCTTATAGTATTATGTTGGGTGTTCAAGGTCCACTATATGAGTGAGAACATGTGATACTCAGATCTTTGTTTCTGTAAGAGATCACTCAGTATTATAGACTCTAGCTCCATCCAGGTTGCTGCAAAATTCATGATTTTGTTCTTTTTTATGGCTGCATAGTATTCCATCATGTATATGTACACATTTTTAAAATCCAGTCCTCTTTTGATGGACAGCATGGTTGCTTCCAGGTTCTTGCTATTGTGAACAGTGCTGCGATAAACATACGTGTGCAGGTATCTTTTTTAGAGAGTGATTTGAGTTCTTCAGGGTATATTCCCAGTAGGGGGATTGTGGGGTCATATGGGAGGTCGATACTTAGAGCTTTTAGGAATCGCCATACTGTTTTCCACAGAGGTTGCACTAGTTTGCACTCCCAACGGTTTTTGAACTTACCAATTTTGATGCCTTTTAGTGCTTCTGTCATTTTTTTGTTTCACCCTTTCCACATTGGCAAAACGTTTCCCTTTGAGGACTTTTTCCATTGGGGAAACAAACAAAAAAATGTCACTTGGGGGGTGAGATCAGGCGAATAGGGGTCATGCCGTTTTTGGTCAAAAACTGCTGAATAATCAGTGCAGTGTGGGCAGGTGTACTTGTAAATCACCCATCATAAAATGGGCAAACGTATTGAAAGAATCTTTTTAAAAAATTCCCTGAAGCCAAATGCAGCCTCTCCCAACACCAGCTGGTGCACTGATGCCGGTGGGTTCCTAGAACACTTACCCAACAGAGGAAGCCTATACTACAGGGGACCTACCCTCCAAAAGATAATTCCAGGAATTTTCTCCCCCCACCCTTATACATCAATTCTGATTGTAACCCGTTGGCCAGAACCCAGTCATTTGGTCCCAATTGAACTACAAGGGAGTCTGGGAAAAATAGTCTTCTTGTGTGCCCAGGAAGAAGAAAATGAGATGGGATTTAGTGAACAGATAGCATTATCTCTGTCACAGAGCTTGATCCATTCTGAGTATGTTAATAATATCAAGTTCCTGTACTTTCAGGACTAAGGACAAGTGGCAGGATTGTGTCTACCTCTGGGAGGCCCTGCCAGCTAATGTCTTATGGCTCTTAGTTCATTTTGAAAAAGGTTTCACCTTTTCTTGTTTTGGTCACAATTCACAGCACAGTCACCACTTACCTGTGCTGTCTATATGGTGATGGGCTGGCCTATAGGATTCATCTTTGATTGAGTGCAATGTTGGCTGAAGAAGGTGCTTTAGAAACCACATTTGAGATCAGTGAAATTAGTTCTGTAATCGAGTAGCGATGTCTGCCATGGGCCAGAAGGGGCCAGTGGTAGCATGAGTGCCACATATTTGCTGTCCTTGTGATGGCCATTATTAGGATCAAGTCTGATGCTACACAGCCTATCCTCACCTCTACAAATCCAAATCTATCCTGCTAGAGAAAAAGTTAAGAATGCGTTTGGAGTGGCTTCTGGCACATAATAAAAGGGCTATAAATATCAGCTGTTATCGCAGTCCTCTTCCCATCTTGCTAGTTCCTCTGAGCTCAAACTAATATAGCTGCATCCACTCATGGCAAGGTTTTACAGTTATGTTCAATTTTGTAGATGTGGACTGATCAACACAGATCTAAACAGTCTTATCACCTCACTCTTTCTCTACATTCTACCTTCATTAATACAGTCAGACTGTATTAGCTTTTTGGTGACATATCACACTAGTGGTATACATTGATCGGTGGTCTAAAACTTACAAATCTGTTTCATGTAGTTACAACCAAACTCCATGCCTCAGTCTCCCTGTGTTTGTTACGATTTTCTTTGTCTGAGATTAGGACTTTGCATTTACTCCTGTTTTATTTCATCTTGTTCACTTTACCTTCTAGATTGTCAAGGTTCTCTTTTTTATGCCATGAATGTTCTTTTGTCTGCTCTTAAATTGACTGTTCACAGCCCGTGTGAAGCCTGGGTTAGCTCGCAAAAAAACCCCAAGCTGTAAGAATAATAATCACAGTCCTCTATCCAGGGCTTGCTATGTCTAGTATTATGCACTTTCCATACATGATCTCATTTGAGCTTTATAACACCACAAGGTACATATTATAATCACCAGCATTTTACAGGTGGAGAAACCAACCTCAGCCCCAAGGTCTCGTGGGTAGAAAATGATAGGACTGGGATTTGAACCAAGGTCTATTTGATGCCAGAGTCCATACTCCTAACCACTGTCCTATATTGCTAGAGAGGGAGGAGGAGGGCCACAGCACAACCTGGTGCAATACTTGGGGGTCTTTGCTGCAGACAGAATCTGCTGTATCTGGTTTAAACAGAGAGGGATCTATTGTAGGAATCAGGGAGCTCAGAAAATTTGCTGGGAGGGCCAGGAAGCAGTGCCAGGAGAAATATCCTGCCAAGCATCAGCATCAGAACTTTTCCAGAGAAGCCCCAGGGTTACCACCTCTCATTCTCATCACCTGCAACCAGGGATTTACCTGTAGCCTTAGCCAAGGTTTCTCTAGGGACCTGTAACTACCACCTCATGGGAACTCACTTCTACCTACCACATCCCATCTGTCCTGACTGTTGGTCACATGCCAAAACCTGAGTGGCAGAGAAATGTAGCTTTCAGCCTTCCAGTCTCTACTGTACAGGAACACACATTAAAAAGGCGAGAACACAGTACCTACCGTTCTTGGGAAACTCTGAATTTAAGGATTTAAGGAAAATCCTGGCATCCTGTCCTCTGAATGAGCGCTTTTCGGTGACATCTGCTCTGATCCCTTGGGCTGATTTACCACACTCCTCTATGGCCTTTTAGAATCCTTTACTGACACCTCTGATGAAAACAATTGTATCAAAACATGGAACCAACTGTGCTACCCATTGAAAGTGGACTGGACAAAACTGTGTGGTACATATACATGATGGAATATTATGCAGCCACAAAGAAGGACAAAATTATGGACTTTGCAGCAACTTGGATGGATTTAGAATCTGTAATACTCAGTGATCTATCAAAGAAACAAAGAACTGAGAACAACACATTCTCACTCCTAAGAGGACCCTGAACATTGATCAGAATACTATAAGAAAGGTATTGGCAGTAGTGGGAAACTACCAGGGGAGAGAGAGGGGTACATAACATCAATAAGGGTACCTGATCTCAAACCAAGTGAAGTGGGGACCAAAGGGAGGCCCAAACTTTACCTGTGCGATGACTACTTGTATACCTAATCCTGAACTGTATCCCACATCTTTACATAACATTTTTAAAAAGAAAGAAAGAAAACGACTGCATCATGTTCTATGACATGGCTCTATGCCTTGCTAGCCTGAGACTTCCTCAAGGTCAGAATCACATGCTTTATGTGCATGTGAGGTGCTGGGTACACAATCTGGCATACAGAAGATGCCAGCAGACCTGTAAGGAAAGCATGGATGAGTATGTGAGTGCAATAGAAAACTCCCTCCTACCTTGGCTATTTCAGAAGTGTGTGTCCTGCAAGGAAGAGTGTGGAATGCCACTGCTCTCTGGACATAAAGCCAGTGCTGAGCTTTGGTCCTTCTTCCTAGAAATGTGTATATTCCTTATTGTTCCCAGAATATTATCCCATTCCCTGGGGACCCTGGAGTCAAATAGAGACCAGCCTGCTTCACGGAATGGGATTGTCCAGATCTTTCCTTGTTTGTTGGCCCAGTACAGATCTATTCTACACTGAACTGGTCCATGCAGCCATGGGTAGGTTCT
Organism: Carlito syrichta; assembly: GCF_000164805.1. Classification (NCBI taxonomy): domain Eukaryota; kingdom Metazoa; phylum Chordata; class Mammalia; order Primates; family Tarsiidae; genus Carlito; species Carlito syrichta. The sequence goes on from NW_007085106.1 coordinate 112,782, forward strand.
ATGATTGGCAGCCCCATTAAAGTCACATTTGTTGTTGGAAAGAGAAGAAGAGGTATTATACCAAGAGAAGAAGAGGTGTTATCTCTCCTTGTTTGAGGCACCTGACCAGATCTGTCTCCTCCCACGGCCACCACTACCTGCCTCCCAGAGTGAATACTACAGATTCTCATCCCAGGGAGCTTCTGAGGCTGGCCTCCAAGAGACCCACTCAGTGGCCTTCTCTTCCTCCTTTCCTGTGCACTGATACCTGTCCGGGTTCTTGGTTGCCCATGATAGAAACCCAGCTTCAAAAATGTAACCGAAAGGGGGACTTTATTAGAAAGTTTATGTGACTGTCGAAGGGGTGTAGCTTGGTCTTGGGGGAATTGAAACCAGGCTTTGTCTCTCTCTCTCTCTCTCTCCCTCTCATCTCTCATCTCTCGTTTCTATTTCCCCTCTCCCCACCTTTCTTGCTCCATTTAGCTCGTGTCTGTGAGTTAGCATTATCCCCTCTAACTTCCATCATCAAGAGATGACCACTGGCATTTTCCATGTGCTGCACTCCACAGTTTAACCACCAAAGAGGACCAGGCTCTCTTCCTATATTTCTGGGTCTAAAACACTCAAGGAAGGCCCCTGCCTGGCCCAGTACAGGTTTGTTGTACTGGCCCAGTACAGATCTATTCTACACTGAACTGGTCCATGCAGCCATGGGGTAGCTTCTATGATTGGCAGCCCCATTAAAGTCACATTTGTTGTTGGAAAGAGAAGAAGAGGTGTTATACCAAAGAATAAAATGGAGTGCTGGGCAGATAAAACAGCAAATGCATCTTATCCAGTCAGCACCCGATAAGGTCCCTTGTGCATCAGGCACTTCCAGCCTTCTGGCACCAAGCATACTGCTTGAAATCACAATGTCTCCTCCAGTGCCCTGCTCAGGAAAGGCAAAGCAAATGCCAAAATGATCCTTCAGGGCCAGTGGTGAGAAAGTCAACAACTCCCATTCCGACCCAACTGAACCATGAAAGGACCTATCAAACAGAACCAGAGACTAAGTTATATCTAATGTTCAATTGGTAGTGACTGCTGGATATCTAGATTGGGGCAGTCTGAATCGTGTGGCCTAAAGCTGCAAACATTGGCCAGAGTGGACAAGCATGGTTTGAGGTGTCCTCACTACTGACCTTTGCCCTCTCAGACCAGTCTGAATGCACAACTGGCTGAAGTCCCCTTTAAAAATTTGTCTTTTTCGGTCTCTATACTCTCAATGGCCGTGTCTAAGGCAAGTCTAAACGAGTGTGGCTTTGGATCTGCACATGGATCTGTGGGCTCCTCATTATTTAAAGTCAGCAATCATATCCTGACTGCATTGCCATGGGGACCTGCTATCCTGTAAGTGATACTGAGAGGCCTCGGCTAATGGCGTGAGCTCAGGCTCTAAGGACACCCTTAGCAGATGATTGTCTCTCCTGCTGCCCTAATTCATCCTAATGGCCAAGTGTGTCGGGGCTAACAACGGTAACACCGGAGCTCTTGTCAGACCAGCAGAAGCCCAAGCGACACTTGCTCTGAGTGTACTAGAATAATTGCAGTTGTTTGTAGTAGCATCTTGTTGGCAGCACAGCTGCTAAAACAGAAACCCCGATTCCAGGCTTCCCACTTAATCAGCTAAAAATAGTCCCAAGTCTTGATTAGATTGTTCCAGGAACGCAAAAGGCCAGACACAGAGCAGGGCTGGCACCATGGCCTTGGTCATTGAGTTTCCTGGGCACTGATTGCAGCTGCTGTGTGCTGGGCCCTAAGCCTGCACAGACGAGATGCACAGATGTGGTCTCTGCCATGTCCTGTCCTCTGTGGGCTCAGGGCTCAAACATTGGCCACTTGTGACCAGTGCCAAGAGAAAGAAAGACAGGAAGTCTGGTCCCAAATGCACCAAATGATCTAATTGTCTCTTGAGCCAATGAGTTGCCAAAGTGATTTTAAGGCTCTGTTAGAGTTTTGCCCTTGACCTCCAGAGTCAAGTTCGGTCTGATCTTCCAAGCTCTCCATACTCTTCCTATTGCTAGAGGCTGTATCCACTGGGGGCCTGAGGCCCTCAGAGTGTGTGTTGTTGTCTGAAACCATCATCCAGCCTTATCAAGAAAGAGTGCCATGATTGATTAGTGATGTCTGCCATAGGCTGAGGATGGAGGATGGGCAGTATGTCGCCCCCTCATCTCCATTTTCCTGGTCCCTAGACCCCTAGAGCTATCTCCACTGTTTTCTTCCTCCTGCTGAGAGCATTAGGATCCCTATAATCAGGGATCTCTAGCTTTTATCCTGTCTCGGGTAGAGGAAAGAACGAATATCCTCTTGGGTTCGGTAGAACAGTATACTCAGGGGTGCCTGTTGGGTTTCTGTTTCTTCCTCCTCCTCCTCCTGTCTCTCTACATCTCTTTGTTCTCACTCTGGCCCAGACCAGCCCCTCTCCAATCACAGGTAGTCCCAGAGTAACAGGCGCTTCCTTCCCCAGACTGAGGCCTCTTGGGGGGCAGACCATAGCAAATCCCCCCACCCCCACACCTGACCTTCCAAGCTCTCCTCAGGGGCAGGAGGCACAAGGGAAGCCATGATGTGGCATTTGGAGCGTCTTACAGGAAACCTGGTACCAAGAGGCAGGGAGGCCCATCACGAGACTTCCAAGGCCTATGAACCAGGAGCTGTGGAGTCAAGTTCATCTGTCTGTGTGAACTTGATGTTGTCATGCACTAGCTACAGATCCTCTAGTTATAGTCCCAAGCTTGTCGTCACTGGACGTTTGCAAGAAGCGCTGGCTCATCTGGGTTTTCTCACCAGGCGCAGAGCCAAGCGGCCTTATTGCCTCTTGTGTATAAGGGGCATACTAGTATTGATCCCACAAGGTTGTATGTGGGTTAAATGAACTGTGCTCAGTGCACATTGGGTCCTTCCAATCTTTGCAGGAGCTCGTGACCTTCTCTGGCTGTGCAGCCCCCACTATGGGTATAGGAGGCCATCCCACCAGGGCATCCCACCAGGGCACTTCTGGCTGTCACCTTTGCAGAGCTCTTACTGCATCAGCAGGGGGGCTTCTCTCAGTCTGTCTCCATAGTTGGGGACTCAGGCCTGACTCTGGCTCCTTCCTGACTCTACCTTCTCTCTTGCTCCTCATTTGCTTCCCACCTCCAGGCCTTCACCCACTGTTTTGCTTCCTTCCAGTCAATCTCCAACCCACTCCCAATTTGCATTTGCAATCAGCCTCATCTACCCAGAATACGTATCTGATGATGCCTGGATAAGGGAACAGGTGCATCCTACCACACAGACCTCTGGGAAGGAGCTCTCCCCTCACTCATTCTCAGCTTGAGGTTACTCGCTTTATTTAAAGCAAAGTTCAGTTGACTTGTTGGTATTTGTGTTGAAAAGACTTGGGTGGCAGAGGAGACCACAACCTCTATGTGAGCCAAAAGAGTGATGTGGCTGTGAGGCTGTATCCACAGAGGTCTAGGGTCCAGAATGAGAGAAGAAATGGCCTCCTCTAGCCCTGCCCCTGCCTGGGATTTTAATGCCACATTCTAGGGCATTCGAGAGGAGGAAGATCAGGCTCGGTATGGCAAGAACTGTTACAGCAATGCTGGGAGAGGCACTGCCACAGCCCCATGTTACCAGATGAGGAAATAAGACTTAGGAAGATGTGTGATACCACATCCAAGATCACTTAGGTAGAATATGGCTGAGACAGGAGTTGAACTCAGGCAGTCTGACACTGGTCAGGTTAGCTGTGGGGAGAACTGGGCAAGGTTGGGCACTCTGAACCCTTGGTGATTCATTTCTGGAAAACCCTATCACGAAAAGTACTGAGAAGTACTGCCAAGGGCCTGGCTGCTCATGCAGTGCTCTCTGGTCAATCTGGGGTCCTGGGCAGGTGTGGGAGGTTTATAAATAAAGGACCTGGCTCAGCAGGTGTCTAAGGCACAAGCTTTCTCCACTGATGGACCTAGCTTCAAGTCCTGTCTCTGCTACTCCCTAGCTGGATGACTTTGAACAAGTTCCCTAACTTCTCTGAGCCTTAGGACCATCCTTGGTAAAATGCAGATGATGTTTTGAGGATGAAGTGAGCTCATGGGTGCAGAGCAACTGACACCCAGCCCAGCTTCCTTAACATCAACTGCTCTTGCTGAGGTTGGAGGTCTGTCCCCACATCGCCCTGTCCCACGGCTGTTGCAAGCAGGAGCCAGAGTCGGGGTGCGGGGTGGAGAGAAGAGGCCCGAGCTGACAGCTGTTTCTCCTTTTCCATCGTGCAGGCACCTGAAGGTATGGGAAGTCTTTCTGCCTTCCTCTGCAGGGTCTGACAAGTGTAATCACACAGTTTAGCGTAACACCAAAGAGTCTCTGGGTACAAGATTTGTTGCTGGCTGTGAGCGAGGCTGACTGCAGGCACTGCCTCCAGAAGGCACCTGCAGTATTCCAGATGATTCCCGGCCACCCCCTCCCCTACTGCCAACCCTGCCCCATCCCCCACCTGCCAGAGCTGGGATCAGAAGAATGGCTGGGGGAAAGGTAGAACAGGGCTGGGTACTCTGGGCTCTTGGGACCTGTTTCTGGAAAACTCTATCAGGAAAAGTGCTGAGCAGTCTGGGCTGCTAGCGGAGTGCTCTCTGGGCCCTTTGGGGTCCTGGGCAGGTGTGAGAGGGACACAAGCTCAGGGCAGAAGTCCCTGTGTCTTTCCTTCTTACCCCACTAAGTCAGGAAAGATGAAGCAAGGTCCCGTCGCAGGCTGCCCCAAGGAAAAAAGAACTTCTGGAGAAATCATCTCCTGCCCCTTCTCCTGCCTTGCCCTTGACTTCCCTGAGAAGACAGGAACAATCAAAAGTGATCTCCCAGACTTCTGCTACCACCATGGACCTCCCTGCTTCTCTGCCTGCTTGGTGGTGGCCTGTCTCCTTCCTTGTGATTATGGAGAAAGCACGCTGCTCCCGGGCAAGGCCAACTCCACACATGTCCACTGGACCTTGTTCCCTCAAGCCTACTCAAGGACAGCTCCCTGAAGCCATCCTGTCATGCCACCTTCTGTCATGACTGGACCATTTGCATCATAAACACAGTGCTTAATTATCTGTCTTTAAAAGGCCCTTCTCAGCACACAACCACCCACTGGGTACCAGGTCCACTACCAGGGAAAGCAAGGGCTTGCTCAAAGCCCAGACCTCACCTGCACACAATTTACTTACATGGCAAATCCTCATGTGTACCCCAAACACTAAAAAACAGACTCCTCGTTTACCCTAACAGCTCTATGCCCATTTCTCTGCTTCCTTTTGCAGCAAAACGCCCACAGAGAGTAGTCAAAGCTTGCTTCCCCCATGTCTTCCCCTCCTGTTGTCTCTTGAACCCACCACGGTCAGGCTTTACACTCCCCCACCCCTACCCCCCACACACTTCATCAGCACTCCTCCAGTCAAGGCCAAAGTCTTCGTGCTCCTCCACCCCTACGCTACCAAACTCAAGGGCCACTCCTCCACCTTTGGCACAGCAGGTGGCAGGTGACCACATTCCCCATCTGAAGCCCTTTCTTCATTTGTCTCCATCCTATGTCTGTTTCTCCATCCCCTTACGGGTCCCTAGCATCCCCTAAACCCTGAATATTGAAGACCCCCCATGTTCAGGCTTCAGACAGTTCTTCCCCATCTGTACCTGGTCCCTGGGTGACTTCCTCCAGTCTGTTCAACTTATCTTTCCTACCCTCCAGAGGCTTCCCCATGTCATTCAGAGTTAAATCCTGAGTCCCCACCATGATAAGGCCACATGTGTTCCAGCCTTTTCAGTTAATCTCCAATCACAAATAACTGTTAGATTAACACACAGTTTGTGCTCATGACCAAGCTGGGACCATGTTCCCCATTCCCCTCCAAAATGATATGGTCCTACTTCTGTTCTCCCCACCCCCAGAGAATGTCTTAGCCCTTTCCTTTGTCTTCCACAGGATCCACCTGACAACAGCCCAGCCTGGGGCCTGCTGGCCTCCCAGGTACTTGGCTACCCTTCTTTCCTATGTTTCAAGGCAGTCACAGGGAATTGCTTGCTGTTTCTTGGGGAGGTCAGACCCTTCCATCCCCCTTCACTTTTGCACACACAAGTCTACCTGGTGCTTCCTTTCTAACCTTCACCCTGCTTACACCTATTCTTCCTTCAAGACTGAGAGCAGGTATCATCTCGACTTCAGGGCTACTTCCCTGCCATACCAGATCAGGGAATGAGCCAACCAAGCTGCTGCCCCACAGGATAATTTAAGAGTGCCTAATTTAAGTGGGAAATTTACAGGCATGGAGGGAAATTTGTGAAATGCAGAACACCCTCAGGGGGGACCCTAGAAGGATTCTTTTGGGAAGCAACTGGGGATATGTTGTTTGCTGGTGAGAAGCAAGACCCTCAGGGGAAAAGAAGGAGAATGGGAAGGTCTGTTTCCTTTTAGACCTTTGTTTTGAAGGGGAGTATGCAAATGTGGGGGCAGAGCTGAATTGCTCAGGACTTAGAAGATTAAGCCTCTGATCAAAACAGATAAACCCTGCTTGTTTGAAGAGGCAGCAAGGAAAAAGTCTTCCAGGAAACTCCTGGGCTTCTGTTTGGCTCTGCTTTCCTGATCTCTCCAGTCTGGGTTAGAAGTCTTTAGTTCTCCATGCACTTGGCATTTTCTTTTTTTTTTTTTTGAGTTGGAGTTTCACTCTGTCACCCAGACTGGAGTGCAGTGGCCGCTCCTGGCCACCGCAGCCTCGAACTGCTGGGCTCCAGCGATCCTTCTGCCTCAGCCTTCCAAGCAGCCAGAATTACAGGCATGCGCTACCACGCCCAGCTGATTTTTTTATTTATTGTAGAGATGAGGTCTCGCCAAGTTGCCCAGGCGGGTCTCGAACCCATGGGCTCAGGTAATCCACTCACCTCAGCCTCCCAAAGGCGTGGGATTATAGGCTGAGCCACTGAGCCCGGCTGGCACTTGGCGTTTTCTATCATGCCAAGTACTGGCCTGCTCTGTGAAATTCTGTTCACACATCTGTCTCTGCCTTGGAGGGCAGGGTCTGCATCTTATCTGCCGTTATGACTCTAGTTAGTAGCATAGAACAATGGCATGCTGAGGGAGCTTAATGAATGCTTGTTGATTGGGTGGTCGGATTTCTCCATTTTTTCTTGTCACTCAGATCTTTTGATTTCACAAGTACACAAGCTGATTTTTTCCCATGCTTGAGACATGAGGGCTGGAATTCATTCATTTTTTTCATTAGGCTATTTATTTATCTATTTATATTTTTATTACTACATCATAGCTATGCTGGAATTCATTCTTAACAGTGTGTGTCATCAGCTTGCAGGTATGCATATGTCACAGGGTGTTCAGGGGACCTGGTAGGATGTACCAGGGCCTGCTGGCCTCTCCAGCTGAGGTTCAGTAAACACAGTCCTCCTCATTGTGTAATTTTGAGATGCTCAGTTTTCTTCTCAGGTTCATCTTCCTGTGAGAAAGAAGTTGGAGCAAGGAATCTCAAAAGGAGCTGTGGAGAGCTCCTGGAATTTGGGGTCAAAAGAGCTGACATATCTTCTGTCAACCTCCACTTCCCCATCTCTAAATGGGGACAGCAGTGAGGATTTGATCATCAACAGGTATGAACATGCTTGGGAAGCCACAGGGGCTATGTCCGTGGAAGGGGAAATAGATGGTAGTGCTATACGCAGTCACCATCTGTGACATCTAATAACCAAACCCTGATCTGTGTATTGTCTTCTACTCAAACCCTGACCCGTGTCCCTAAAGACCTTGGAGACCTCCATTCGTAGTCTCATTCTGTCCTCTATATCCCCATTCATTAGTTCATTCATTCAATACTTTTATCAAATGCACATTATGTGTCAGGCCCTGGGGCTCCAAGTGTATAAAATGGAACAGAACTAGGACTGCTCTAGTCCTTGGGAGCTAGTTGTCCAGGGTGGGAGCAATAGCAATGCCCTTTTATTGAGGCATCTATGCCAGGCACTGAGTCAGGGTCTTTCATAGTGGTGGTCTTGTGTCTTCCTCATAAACCCCCCCTGAAATAGGCACTATCGTGGTCTCCATTTTGTAGAAGTGTAAACTAAATCACTTGTCCAACTAGGAATGGGGGAGATGGGATTCGAATCCATGTAGTTTGGTTAAAGAGCCTGAGCACCACCCTCTCCCCACTCTCATTCCCCTAGACCTCCTTACTGAGCCCATGTTCATACCTGACCGCCCAGGGTGCCTATCGCCCTGCCCCCAGAGGGAGACAAATGCAGGCTCTGCTTGAGAAGGACACAACCCAGCTCAGGGACAAACATCGCAATGGGCTCCTATGGGGCCAGGTTCACCTGGGTGAACTGCCCAGGGTGCAGAGTGAGAGGACACAGGGTCCATGCCCTTTGGGTGCCCCCACAGATGGAGAAGCTCCACCCTGCCCCACCCACGCCACTTCTGCAGCTCCCTTTGTTCTTGCTCCGGAGTCACAAGATGACAGCCTGTTCCACCTTCTTGAGGAAGCTTGATATCTGAATCACTCCTGGAGCCCCCTATCAGAGCTGCTCAGAAGTGGTTCTGGAAAACCCTTTCACTCGGGACCAGAGGCTGCTGGGCATGTGGGTCAGAATATAATGTTTGGGCAGGCACCTCACATTTACCTCCTCACTATCAAGAAGAGTCTCCTGGAGGTGAAGGCAGATAAGATAGGTTTAATTCTCACTCTTATCTCCTACAGGCCCTTACCCAAGTGGGTAAGATGGCATCTGTGTTTAGAAGTGTGTGTATGCAGAAGAAAGTGCAGGTCTGTGCAGGTATATGCTTGCGTGTGTGAAGGTATATTCCTGTGTGTGCAGGTGTACACCTGTGTACGGGCAGGCATATGCATGTGCGTGCAGATGTATGCATGTGTGTAGGTTTATGCCTGTGTGTGCTGATGTATGTCTGTGTGTGCAGGTGTATACATGTGTGTTCAAGAGTCTGCATGTGTGTGCATGTGTAAGACTATGAGTGCAAGCATATGCATTTGTGTGCAAGTATATGCCTGTATGTTCAGGTGTATGCCTGTGTATGCAGGTTTATATATGTGCATGCACAGGGACTGTTTGGATGCATGCACGGTTGACTCTCCAAATCTGTGGGTTCTGCATCCATGAATTCGACCAACCAAGGATCAAAAATATTTTTAAAAAACAATGAATAGTAACAATGCAACAATAAAATATACTACAAATTCCAAATGCAACACAGTATACCAACTATTGGCCTAGTATTTACATCAGGTGTTGTAAGTAGTCTGGAGAGGATGTAGAGGGCAGCATATGGGAGCATGTATGTAGGTTATATGCAAATCCTACCCCACTCCGAAGAAGGGACTTAAGCAGCCTAAGATTTTGGTCTCTTGTGGGGGGATCCTGGAGTCACTTGCCCATGGGTAATGAAGGATGTCTGCATGTGAGTCTCTGTGTGCATGTGTCTCTCTGATGTGTGTGCTGAGAGCTCTTGCTGTATAACAGATCACGCCATTTATCACTGTCATGTATCTGTGCATTGGCTGGGCAAGGCTGGAGTAGCTCTGCTCCACGTGTCTGTCATCATCCTGCTGGAACCAAGAGCTCTCCCAGGCATTGCTCTTTTCGTGGTGCTGGCACAAGGGTCAGAGATCTCTTAAAGCCTATTCTTGGACGGGTCCATTGTTTCTGCCTTATTCTATTGGTCAAAGAAAGTCACATGACCAAACACAGAGTCAAGAGGCAGGGAAATGTATTTTACCCACTTCGTGGGAGTTCAGGGAGAGGTGAAGAATTGGAGCCAGTGTTGTGTTCCATGATCTTATACGTGCATATACATTTGTGTATGCCCATGTGTGCTTGTGTATGTGCACGTGCATGGATGACCTTTCACTCGTATGCAATGTATGTATCACTGTGTATATACATGATGATGGGAGGATGAATGTGTTCCTGTGTTTCTGTATGCGTCTGCTCAGGACCATTCCTCAGAAACACACACGTGGTGCCTCGGCAGGCTATGGTGGAGGAGTGGCAGGCCGATCCTGTGAAGTGAATCTGTCTCAAGTCCTCACAGAGATACCTGTGGGGCCCCAGATAAGACTCCTGCCATCTGCATGTGCTGAGGTAGATCTTGCTCCATTAGTGGACCTGAGAAAATTCACTGGTCAGTTGTCTTGTAGTCTATTATTACCCAGATGTCTGTGTGTTGCAAACGATTGTTTTTAAATTGCTTCATTAGTTTGCCTGGGCAGACCCGATCTGGCCACACTTGACTGATTCGGGTTCTGTGGGACAGAGCTGCTGGGAGCTGGGCAAGCCACTCACTTGCTGATGGACCTCCTGGTGCAGAAGGGGCTATCCCAGAAAGAGATGAGGAGAAAATGCCCCCACCTACCCTGCGGAAGGGGCAGCACTGTGGAGCGGGAAAGGCTTGGGAGAGAGCTGGTTTCAAGTCCAGAACCTACCATTTACAAACCACATTACCTTGTATTGTCCTCTTGAGCCTCAATGTTCCTCCTGTAAAATGGGGTCATCGTCCCGATGATGTGGGTTGTTGTGAGGATGGAAGGAGACGATGCAGTGTGTGAAGCACCCACGTGGTGCCTGGCCCACCTGCCAGTGGCCAGAACGTGGATGCTCCCTTCCCTCTTGCCACAAAGGGCCTCTGAGCTCTCTGCAGAGGCTGGGCCTAGGCAGTTCTGAGTAATTGGGTGGGTGGCACCAGGGTCCCCAAGGGTCCACTTAGGTCAGTCAATTGACATTCCAGGAAGAACCTGGGAACCCATATCGAACAGAGCCTGCTTTGCCCAAAACAACCCTGTGGGCAAGCTCAGGACACAGTGCCCATGGTCATGTACCTGGGCTCCAGTCCCCATTTTCCACTCTCCAGTGGTGTGACTTGGGTCTAACCGTCTCCCTCTAAGGCCCAGTGTGCACCTCTGAAATGGGTGATAGTAGTACTCAACTCACAGGGCACATTTTCTGCATAAATGAGGCTCTTGCCCCACAACTTCATTTCCCTTTGTGGGATGGACACCATTTCCATCCCAAATGTCTCACCCATGCCCCTGTCCCACTAACCAGGTGAGTTGTCGCCTGCCATTCAGTGCAGAAAGACAACGCTGTACTTCTGAGCTGTCGTTCCTCCCCCCCCCGCCCGAGTGTCGTTCCTGCTGCAGTCGTTCCTGCTGCCATGGGGGTCCTACATCCTCCTCCTAAGCCATTATGGAAGACAGATGGGGTTGGCAAATCTTTTCTATAAAAGGTCAGATAATAAATATTTTCAATTTCGGAGGTCACATATGGTCCCTGCCACATATTCTATTTATGTATGTATTTATTTACTTATTTATTTATCTCAATAGCTTTGGGAGATACAAATAATTTTTAGTTACATGGATACACTGCAGAGCAGCGAAGAATTCTTGTCTACCACATATTCTTCTTTCTTTCTTTTAACTCCTTAAAAAGGTAAAAACCATTCTTAGCTTGACAGGCACACAACACAGGCCATGGACTGGATGTGGCCCATAGGGTGTGGTTTATTAATCCCTGAAGAGACAGACAAGCACACCGGTTTAAAATGTGTGTTGGACCAGGCTTCATGGCTCAGCCTGTAATTGCAGCACTTTGAGAGGCCGAGGTGAGTGGATTACCTGAGCCCGTGGGTTCAAGACCAACCTGGGCAACTTGGTGAGACCTTGTCTCTACAACAAATAAAAAAAATTAGCCGGACGTGGTAGTTCCAGCTACTTGAAAGGCTGAGGCAGAAGGATCACTGGAGCCCAGCAGGTCGATGCTGGGGTGGCCATGAGCATGCCACTGCATTCCAGCTTGGGTGACAGAGTGAGGCTCCAATTCAAAAACAGACAAACAAACAAAATAAGTGTGTTGACTAAAAGTCATCAAAACTGTGAATGATTTGGGTGCTCAAAGGCTTTGTCTCCTCCTACCAGTGAGGCTTCTGGGCCCCTGATCTTTTCATTCCTGTGGTATGACTGCCATTAACCAGAACATTTACTAAACACCAAGTGTGTGTGCGGTGTTGCCCAGCCACCTCTACAGGTTTATCTTACTTCTTTCTCATATAACCTCATGGGGTAAAGAGTCTCACACCCATTTTCTACAGAGCTGGCATAGCAAACCGAGTCATCGGACTCCCAAGGCAGTTGCCACAGGGAGGGTCCCTGCATGAGTATTTAAAAGAGACCCCGAGAAAGGATGGGGTGGAGAGAGGCAGGAGGGAAGAGAGACGCTGAGAAGGTGGCAAACACACTCCTTCAGTCCATGACCTGTATTGTAAGACTGACTGAATAGCATAGTGGGCTTCTTGGAAAAGTGTTGCATTATCACTTTTTTGTAAAGTACAATACATATTCATTATTATGAAAATTCAGCCTTAAGAAATCACCCCAAATCCTACCTTCCAGAAACAACCCCAGCCCTATTTTGGTGAGCATTCTTCAGATACCCCTGTCTGATTGTAAACACATATGTACATGGTTTTAAATGAACAGGAGCTGACTCCACATGCTGTTGTGTAAATGATTTTTTTTCTCCCGACAATATGTTGTGGACATCTTTTCATGTCAATAAATATAGATCGACAGCTTTGTGTTAAATAGCTGCATAATATTCTACCGCATGTACAAGCAGGACTTTTAAATGCAAAATAGACATCCATTCCACTGGCTCCCCAGGGAAGGTGGGTGTGGGGCTATGTTCGAGGCAGCCCTGGTGCCTATGCAACAGCCTTTATAGCTGCCAGGGTTGGATCTCGGGCTAGGCTTATGAGAGACCAGGGCACTCCAGGTGGGCTCCAGCAGCCTCCAACTCCAGAGGGCAACCTTGAGATGGGCTGCTGAAGAGAATGGGTGGCCCCATCTCCCTCCATGCTATGGGCTCATAGGGTGTTTCTCTCCTGGGGTTTCTTCCTGAGGCACCCTGGTAAGGTGTGGCAGATATCTCCCTGGCAGATCCTGACACCCCCAATTGGAGCCAGGGCCATTTGCCTGCCATAAGCCCTGAAGGAATGTGGCCCTTCCTTCTGCAGGATCTTCTTTCTGGATCCTAGTTTGTGTTCCACAAGCTTTTGATCTTGACTTATGGAGTGAGTCTTCCCGTGGTTTCTCCATTTACCCTGACCTGCCCTGCTCAGCAAAGTGTCCCTTGCAGGGCAAAGCACAGCTCAAACATGCCTCCCTCATTCTGTCCCCTTCTAACCCAAGCTTCACCTCCTCAGATGTCCACAGCTGGCGAGCCCCTGGCCAGTTGGCAGGGTGCATTCCACCAGCTGCTCATACCACCTGAGGTCGGGTCTAGAGGTGTGTCCTCCCCACCTCTGGCAGATTCTCACTACTGCCAATCCCGCCCCCTCCCCACCGGCAGTTTCCCACTATTGTCAATCTTTTTCTTATAGTATAATGATAATTGTTCAATGCCCTCCTTGGCATTTTCCTCCCACTTCACAGGCCTTTCTTTGGTCTGTCTCCTAAACTGGAAACCACAGTCCTCAAATCACAGGGGCCTGTTGTGAGGATTAAATGACATAATGGCAACAGACTCTGAATGCACCTCTGGCATAGAGAAAGTGCTCAGTTAACACTGGTTCCCCTCCTGCTCCAAACCATTCCCTCCTCCTCCTCTTCGTTCCCCTCTGGAGACTCGAAGCTTTTCTCTAACACCAACTCAGACCAATGATGGGTGCAGAGAACCTTTTTGTGCAGGGACAGAGTCCTCTGAGGATTGACAGGCGGAACGAAGACTAGGGGGAGGATGATAGTGGCTTTCCAACCTTGCAGAGCCATGCAGGAGTACAGGGAGCTAGTGGGGGAGGGATGCAGGACACAGGTCCAAACTCCATCCACTGGGGAGGTTGCTGGGATACCCACGCTGGGTCAGTAAGGGGAGAAGTTTCTAATGGAAGAGCTGCAGCAGGTTACCCAAGGGGTAACAAGTTCCCCACCCTGCAGGGCCATGAGCACAGGTGAGGACAGCCTGATAGGCATATTCCAGGTCAGAGTCAGTGGGAAAGGGGTCAGCCTGCAGGTGCTCTTGCCGGTTTAGTGCGAGGCAGAGGGCACAGGGACAAAGGTGCTGCCTCTCACCTGTTTCTGGAGGTGGGAGGGGCCCAGCTGCCACCCCTGCAATTTGCATTCAGCCCTCATCTGTGATGAACTCTGCATGCTGCAGCCTGCTCCCAGAGATGTGCTATTTTAAGTGCTTCCCCTCCGCCCCTAAGGGTGCCATGTGTTTATCTTACTTTCTAGTTAAAAGGGAAAATCGATTTCGCTCTTACCTTAGGAAGGCTTGTGGGGGGGTAGGGGCTGTGGAGGGGCTTCGTTTCATTAAAATGAAAGAGGAAGTGGGAGGAGTAAGGGCTTCAGGTTCTCACCTGCCTTGGCTAGTTCTGAAGAAATAACAACTGGGTCCACAGCCAGCTTCCCTCCTTCCTTAGCTTAGACCACGAGGTCCCAGGGGCCCTGGAGTTTGCCTGCAGTGGGTGACTTGACTGGGTGACAACCTCATTCCAGAGAGAGGGAGAAAGGATGAACTCATAACTGTGTGTGCTTGTGTGTGCATGTAAGTGCATGTGTGTGTGTGTGTGTGTGTGTGTGTGTGTGTGTGTGTGTGTGTGTGTATGTGTGTGCTCATGTGCATGCTGACCTAGTCCATGGACTCTATATCTCTCAGGCAACGTTGGGTTTCTTGGCTCCTTGAGCCAAACCAGGCTCTGAGCACTGGACACTAGCCTCTTTAATGGGCTCTGGCTTAGACTACGGATCTTTTTAAAAAATTTTTATTTTAAAGATGTGGGGTACAATTCAGGGTTAGGTATACAAATGTTCATTATGCAGATACCCTTGTTGATAAAGTGTGTCCTCCCCACCCCTGGCAGATTCTCATTACTGCCAATCCTGCCCCTCCCCACCGGCAGTTTCCCACTATTGTCAATCCTTTTCTTATAGTATAATGATAATCGTTCAAGGTCCGCTTATGAGTGGGAACATGTGATACTCAGTTCTTTGTTTCTGTGATAGATCACTCAGTATTGTAGACTCTAGGTCCATCCAAGTTGCTGTGAAGTTCATAATTTTGTCTTTTTTATGACTGTATAATATTCCATCATGTATATGTACCACAATTTTTTTATCCAGTCCTTTCGATGGGCAGCACAGTTGGTTCCATGTTTTTGCTATTGTGAACAATGCTGCAATAAACACGTATGTGCATGTATCTTTTTCACAGAGTGAACATGTATGTGCATGTATCTTTTTCACAGGTAGATTCCCAGTAGGGGGATTGTGAAGTCATATGGAAAGTCAATTTTTGGATCTTTTAGGAATCACCAAACTGTTTTCCACAGAGGTCGTACTAGTTTACACTCTCACCAACAGTGTAGAATTGTTCCCTTTTCCCCGCATCCTCTCCAGCATCTGCTGTTTTTTGAGTTATTGATGATGGCTATCCTGACTGGAGTTAGGTGACATCTCAGTGTGATTTCAATTTGCATTTCTTTGATGACTAGTGAGGCTGAGCATTTTTTCATATATATGTTGACTGCTTGTATGTCTTCTTTTGAGAAGTGTCTTTTCATATCTTTTGCCCATTTTGTTACTTTTTTTCTTTTTGGCACATTTGAGCTCTTTGTAGATCCCAGATGTTAGGCCTTTGTTAGATATACAGTTGGCAAATATTTTTTCCCAGTCTGTGGGCTGTCTTCCTGCTCTCTTGATGGTTTCTTTGGCTTTGCAGAAGCTTGTCGTTTTGATGAGGTCCCACTTGTCTATCTTATCTCTTATGGCATGAGCACTTAGGGTTTTGATCAAGAATTGGTTGCCAGTTCCAATTTCCATAAGGCTGTCTCCTGCATTTTCTAAGGTTCTTATAGTTTGAGGAGGCTCTGGATCTTGGCTGGGCCATTTCAGGCTCAGGTTGGCTAGAGAGTCTGGCCACCCTTCTTGCCCTCCTCTTTTGTAGTAGTGCCCTTGGTGGTCTTCGTTTCTGTTCTCTACTTTCCCAGAAGCCAGAGGGGAATCCCAGCTCCAGTTTTTAGCTCAAGGCACTACTCAGGCTGCCTTCTCTCTGAGATTGGGGCACAGCAGACTGGATGCTTCAGAGAGAGGCTGGACAACCAAGTGGAGCTTCCATCTACAGGGCAGGAGGCGCCTGGCCAGAGGAGGGCAGCGAGGTCTCTCCTTCCTGTCTCTGGAGATTTTCAATGAGAAGGACCTCTGGAGGTGAAGATTCAGAGAAAGATGCTCCTTGGGGGAGTTCTGGAGATGAAAGACTGGAGACAGAGCTACTACAAACCCTGGGGCTTTGTGAAGCCAACTGGAGGTTGCTGATGTGAGAGCCCTGTTTGGCTGACTGTGCTTCTTCCCATCCTTCTACTTACACGACACATTTATTGAGGCTCCTTCACTTTCAGGCTATTTTTAAATTTCCCTAGGTCTATTCATTTACCTTTCAACTGAAGGACACTTCACTTGCCCTGGGCTGAAGGCGAGCACATCAGTGAACCAGGTGAGGCTCATGCCCTCATGGAGCTTACGATCCAAAGAACCAAGCGCAGAAGAAGTCCAATGGTGGAGGTGTCCCACACAGATTCAAGCAAAGTGTGGTGGGAGTGAACATGTTGGGACGACTTGCTCTGATAGATGCCTACAGGGAAGAGGTTCACGGAGGAAGTGGGGTTGGAGCTGCCTGGGAGAATGAGTAGGGTTTTTAAATGTGCTACATCAGGTGAGGACTAATCCAGCCTAGGGGATGGCCTCAGCAGATGTCCAGTGACAAGATATATGTGCTGGATGAGGGGATAGAGAGTGGAGGAGCGCAATCAGAAGTGGAGGTAGTTTTGAATGCTGATTGAGTTATTCACTGGATTCACAAGGCACAGATAGTTTCCAAGAGGGTTCAAGTACCAGGGATCAGGACAGGGGTGTAGACCACAGGACCTTATGGGCATCTTCAATCCACAGGTTCTTGAGATGGTGGTGAGAGCCCTGTGGTGGAACAGGTGGTGGGAGATGACACCAGGAGTGTCACCAGAACCATGGCATCCTGAGGCCACAGTGGGCGAAGCATCTTGCTAAAGACTTGCCAACTCCCCTTTTATCCCTATGGATATACTTTGAGGTCATCCCCAAATTACAGATAGCTGGGGTCCAAAGAGGACAACTGATTTGCTTATGTTTGGTCAGACAGTAAGTGGCAGAGATTCAAACCTGAGTTTATCTGACGTCAAAGTTCATGCAACCAGGAAAAACCAAGTTAGGCATCGGGAGTTTATGAAGGAAGAATTGGAGTGGCAACTGCAGGTCTTGAGGGTTTTTGAGGAGAGGAATGGAAGATCCTCAACTGGTGACTTAAGAAGATCCCTTTGGAGGAGGATGGATTGGACCGGGAGGCGGGGACAGGCTCCAAGAACTGTCAGTGGGCTATCAGAATAGCTCAGGCTGGAAACAAGGAGTGATGGCTGTAGGAATGGAGGGGATGGGAAAGAGGTGAGAAGAAGGGCTTGGTGGTAACAGGATGTGGATAGTAGGGCCTGTAGAGCTGTCTCCAAGCAGGGCTCTCACCACCATCTCAAGAACCTGTGGATTGAAGATGCCCATAAGGTCCTGTGGTCTACACCCCTGTCCTGATCCCTGGTACTTGAACCCTCTTGGAAACTATCTGTGCCTTGTGAATCCAGTGAATAACTCAATCAGCATTCAAAACTACCTCCACTTCTGATTGCGCTCCTCCACTAAGGTGGGATTTGCTACCTGCTGATTCCTGGATGCCTCCATCTGTTAGACATATCTCCTTTCAATTAAACTAAAACTTGCCTCTCTGCAGCCTCCACCCAATGGTCCAGTTATGTCTTTTGGGACAAGGCAAAAGAATCTGGTACAAATTTCAGATGCCTGATCAGCATATATTTGATGATAATTCTCATCCTCACAAACCCATCTCCAGGCTATAGAGTAATAATGGCAATAATATGAGCATTTATTGTGCTTTTCTTGTTTCAGGCACTGTGCTAAGAGCTTTATATATGCCGTCTCAGGGACTGGATCATGAGTAGCTTTGAAATGTCCATTGTAATCCCAAAGGCACGGAGGCTAATGCAGATTTTAAGCAAGAGAGGGAACATTTTAGGAAGACTACTCAGGTGGCCAGTATGAAAAGTACCCTGGTGGAGTGAGACAGGCAGGAGGCTGTAGAAATAACCCAGGAGAGAAATGAATAGGATCTGAACTTCAGTGACTGTAAAGGGTATGGCAAACAGAGGCCAAACGGAAAACAGTCAAGGGTATAAATCAATGGAAACTGAGGAGGAGTCAGATATGGGAGGTGGAGGAGAAAGAAGAACACAGCGTGTCTCCAAGTTTTTGTTCCAACTGATCTTCTATGATATGGAAAATCTAAGAAGAGTATCTGGATCATTTGGGAGATGATAGGAAGGAAGGATTAGAAGGATTACCTTTAGCTTTGAAGATAAGGAGTTACTCATTCACTTGTTAGTTTGTTTATTCATTCACTTGCTAGTTTGTTCATTCATTCATTTAACAAGCCTTTGTTAAATCAGCTATGTATGAGGTACTCTTCTGGGTACTGAGGTTATGAAGACTTGGCCATCCTGCTCCTGAAAAGTGTGATCAGTTAGTATTACAAAATGCCCTTCAGCAGGAGAAGGAATAAATAAACAAACGATGGTACATCCATATGATAGATTATTACTCATGGCTAGAAAGAAATGAGCTATCAAGCACAAGAAGACATGGAGGAAGCTTAAATGCATATTACTAAGTGAAAGGCGACAAACCAAAAAGCCTACACACTGTATGATTTTAACTATGTGACATTCCAGAAAAGGCAAAACAATGGAGACAGTAAAACGATCAGTGGTTCCCAGGAATGAGGGGGGAAAGAAGGAAGAATGAAAGGTAGAGCACAGAGGACTTCTAGGGCAGTGAAGCTACAAATGTTTGGTGCAGTAAGGGTGGATGCATGTCAACATACATGTGTCAAAGTCCACAGAATGCCCAACAAAGAGAGATTCCTAATGTAAATCATGGATTTTGGATGGTAATGATGTGTCCGTGTCAATTTATTGATTGTAACAGATATGATTCTCTGGTGGGGGATGTTGATAATGATGAAGACTGTATATGTGGGGAACCAAGGATATATAGAAGCTAGCTGCATTTTCTGTTCAACTTAGTAGTGAACCTAAAATTGTCCTAAACAATAAAGTCTAGTAAAATTAGTATTATAAGACGCTAAGATTGAAATCTGTACAGAGAATACAATACTGAAGAGAGTTGAGTGGTCAGGAAGGGTTTCATCACGAAGGCGACACTTGATTTGTGACAGGGATTAAGTTGAAGTATTGGATCTACCAATCTGTAGCTCAGGACAAGGCTCTAGGTGAGTGACAACGTTTGGAATTCATCCAGTTGTCGGTGAGCACCGCGGTGGCCAAGGGAACCCAGGGAAGTGTGTGTTGTTCAGATGAAAAGAGACATGGAAGTGACCCCCATGATGCCAATGCCTGAGGGAGGAAGGCCTTGGAGGAGATGAGAAGACGTATTCTGGAAAGGAGGAGGAGGGTAAGAAAAGAGGGACACTGAAGGAAAGGAGAATGCTGGAATGTGGGAAAAGCAGTGAATTCTTCACGAGGGTGGCAATGGAACACTTGGAAATGAGGGGAATCAATAGGCCTCTGAGAGCCCCACTGGAATCAATGAATCAGAGCAGAGAGATGCTAGGTCATCTGAAAATGAAAAATAGCTTTGGGGCCAGGACCACTGGACTGTAGCATATTTTGTATGTGTAGGAAATCTACAATAAGAATGTGCGGTCAGAAGGGAGTTGATCGCAGAGCCAAGGAAGTGAGGGTCCCTAGAGAAAAGATCGGCAGTGCCCATCCCAGAGCTGTCTAGAAGAGAGAAAACCCTGGCCTGTTTCAGAAAATCCTGCGTCAAGACAGATACAGAGGGCTCAAGCCATAACAGTTTGGGTTTTCAGGTACCAATGGCAAGACCAGCTCGAGGGCAAGGTGGATGGGTGTGGTAGGCTGAGTATTGCTGGTCCCCTAGCTCAGCCAGCCTCCTCTGTTCTGAGTGGTAACCAAGCAGCCTTCCAGTGTCCATGTAGATGTGCTCCTAAGATGTGGGTTCTGAGCCTGGCCTTCCCCAGTGGAGACTAAGTTAGAATTTCAGTGTCTACCTCAGGGTGCTCATTGAATCCCTCACCTGCCTTTCTTCTCTGGCCTCATATTTCATTGGCAAAATGGAACTTTCTTATCTTTTTTTCACCAAATCTGCTCACCTACCAGTATCTGGTTTTATGGATGAAGTTTTCCTGTGTCTCAAGTCCAAACCCTTCATTTACACCCTGGACTCTCCTCTAGGGCACTTTCTCAAGGACTTTGCTCCTTCCATCCACCCTCCCTCTCTGCTAGAACATCTTCATCTGCAGATGTGCATGCTCTGGAATAATTCAACTCAATTGACCAGACACCTCCCTGTAGATATGGTCTCACTTCCCTGCTATGCATAACAAGGCATTTCAAATCAAATAACCATCTACAGTCACTGTAATCACTTCTCCACCTCAGATTCTCCCACTGACCTTTTCTACCTGGGCTTTCCTTCCCACTGCTCCCCCAAAACTGCTTATGTCAAGATTTACCACAATCTCCATCTTGCCAAATCCAGTGGTTGCTTCTCATTGGCACTCAACCTGGTGACTCCTCCCTCTTTCTGGTAACAGCCCCGCTCTTAGCTTCTGGGACACCCTATCAACTGATTCCCTCCTACTTCATGGCCTCTCTTCAGTGTCTTTTGCAGCCTCCTCATTCTTGTTAGTTGGAGGATCAACAGTTCTTCAACTTGTGCCTTTAGCCTTAAACTTCTACTGAGCCTCAGATGCACCTGGTGTACTGTATAGCTGACAGAGCCCTATGGATGACTATTGGTCTTCGGAGAGCCCATGACCAAAGTGATATGCTTGATTTCCTCATAAAAACCTGTTCTTCCTGTGGGTGGCCCCATCTCAGGAAATGACACCACCATTCACCTTGGTCTCAATTCAGACATCCCAGAGTCATCTTTGAATCCTCTCATGTTCTTCTCTTCTGCAACCAGGCTTACTATAAGTTCCATTGGTTTTGCTTAGGAATTACGTTCTGGCTGCCCAATCTCTACATCTCTATGGCTACCACCTGTAGTGGATGCTGTAGTGTTTCCAGACATTCAATCCCTGGTTGCTGAGTCCTTCTCCAGGAATTTGTCTCAGCTGGAGAGAGCCGCCTTACCTGAGACAGTGACCATCCCCAGGCTCACAACCCATACCCAGTGAACAGTTGATTCTGGGGTCTGAAAGCCTGGTCCTCTTGTCTCAGTTTAAGACAATTCTGAAGCTCTCTTCCCGCTCTGGAGCTTCCCTTAGGACTGAGTCTCTGTTGCAACTTCATTGCAGTTTAATCTCTCCCCCTGCCCAATCCAGTTATCTTCACTCTCTCATAGGTGCCATTCCTGAGAGCTTGCCCCAATAAATTACCTGCATGCAAATCACTGAATTTCAGAGTCTGTCTCCTGGGAAACCTGACCTACATCCCTAGTCAAAGTCACTCTGATTTCTCCCTCACACCACTATGATAGCTGTCCAACTAGTCTCCCTGCATTTGCCCTTGCAAAATAATCTATTCTCCATAGAGCAACCAGAGTGATCTTCGTAAAACAAAGATCAGATCGATGACTTTCCTGCTTTAAACCTCCACTGATTCATTGTTGCCCTTGGACTAAAATCCAGATTCCACCTCCGACAGTCTCCAGGGCCCTGTGTGATCTGGCCCAGCAGATGTCTCTGACCTTATCTCTCACCACTTACCTGCTTGCTCAACTGTGCTCCAGCCACACCAACCTTCTTTCGGTTCCTTGGACACCCCAAGATTTTTTCAACTTGACAACCTTTACATTAGCTGTTTCTCAGCATAGAATGCTCTTCCTCCAGACCTTCCCATGGCTGACTTCTTGTTTATAGTCAGACTCCAGCTCAAATGCCACCTTTCTAGAGAAGTCTACTCCAACCATTCAGTCTAATGTAGCCCCTCTATATAGAATTTTCTGTCGGCTGGGCTTGGTGGCTCAGCCTGTAATCCCACACTTTGGGAGGCTGAGATGAGTGGATTGCCTAAGCCCACGGGTTCGAGACCCGCCTGGGCAACTTAGCGAGACCTCATCTCTGC
>NW_007085106.1:135050-157231 GCF_000164805.1 Carlito syrichta
AGAGGATCGCTAGAGCCCAGCAGGTCGAGGCTGCGGTGTCTGGGAGTGGCCACTGCACTCCAGTCTGGGCGATAGAGTGAGACTCCAACTCAAAAAAAAAAAAAAATTTTCTGTCACTTCATTCTGTCTTATTGTCGTTATAATACTTACCACTCTCTGAAACCTTATTATTGGCTTATTAATTGACTTATTTTAATCTTCTCTATGCCTAGCATGTAATCTTCATGAAAGTAAAGGCTATGCCTACATTATTGAGTGCTTTAGTTCTGTATTTGCAACATCCAGAAAGTGTGCAAGTATGTGAATGAATGAATGAATGAATGAAAGTTGCCAGGAATCAACCTATCAGAGTCTGATCATTTTTGAGTCCTCCTGAAAGACTTAGATTCAGTGAATTTCTCCTTTGGACAAAGCTCTAAGTCACTTCAGTTGCCAACATCAAAGGCCACAGAGAAGTCAAGTACAGTAAGGACCCAAGCCATCCATCAGATTTAGTAACCAGGAGATGATTGGTGACCTTAAGGAGAAGAGCATCAAAGGACTAGAAGGGCCAGAGGAATTAAATTGCAGCAAAGTGGGAGTGAACAGAAGGGCAAGAAGTACATACAGAAAACACTTGGAAGAAATTTGTCAGGGGTGAAAAATGAAGAAGGTTTGCTTGTTTCTGTTAGTTTTGTTGAGATGGGCTTTGCTTGGTTATAGTCTAAGGGAACAAGCTGATGTGCTACCACCCCTAAAACCAACTAACATTCACAGGCTACTGGCTATGCCAGGCTCTCTCCCAAGTCTTTTATGTGTATGTTTATTTTCTATTGCTGTTTAATAAATTACCACAAACTCAGCAGCATAAAACAACACACACTATCCCACAGTTTCTGTGGGTCCTGGCATGGCTTAGATGTGTCCTCTGCTTAGGGTCTCAAAGCATCAGCTGGGCTACATTCTTACCTGAAGACTCAACTGAGGAAGAATTTACTTCCTAGCTCATTCAGATTGTTGGCAGAGTTTACATCCTGGCAGTACTGAGGACCTCAACTTCTTGTTGGCTTTTGACCAGGGCTTCCTTTGGAAAGTTGCCAGAGGCCCCCTGCAGTTACTATAGGCCACCCACAGTCTCTGGAGGATGCCAGAGTGCCTTGCCACATACACTTCTCTACAATGTGGTGGCTTACTTTATCAAGCGACCATGTTACTTTATCAAGCCAGCAGGGAGAGTTTTATATGATGTTGCATAATCATGGGCATGGCATCCTATCACCTTTGATACATTCTGTTGGTTAGAAGCAAGTCACAGGCCCCATCCACACTCAAGGGAAGGGGAACACACAAGGGTTTGAACAGCAAGAGGCAAGGATCATAAGGTCATCTTAGACTCTGTTCACCCCAATGCATATTACTTATTTAATTTTCACAAAACACTATGAAATAGGTCTTAATATTACCCCCATATTATGGAGGAAAGTGTTGGTGATGAGGGAAAGAAGGAATGACTGAAGAAGCAAGATTCCCAGGGAAACAGGGAAGGAGAGAAAACAGATGAAGAATTATCTCACTGGAGGAGAGACTCCTCAGGTACTGATGCTGGAGAGGGAGAAGACCACAGATGAGCTTGTGGATTGGGATAATGTCTGAGGTATCTACTCAAGAAGAATGAAAACACATGTGTACACATGACTTGATCACAAGAATTCATGGCAGCTTTATTTATAAAGGACAAAGAATGGAAACCACCCCTGTGTCCATCAACTGGTGAATAGGTCAACAAGATGTCTTGTCTCCTCACAGTGGGATACTACTCCTCAATTAAAAAAAAAGAAAAGAAAAGAAAACAAACAAACAAACAAAACTACTGATACATGCTACAACATGGAAGAACTTCAAAAACATACTGAATAAGAGACGTCAGACACAGAACTACCTACTGCATGATTCCATGTATCTGAAATGTCCAGCAAAGGCACCTTTAAAGACAGAAAGCAGATTGGTGGGTGCCTAGGACTGGGGGTGGTATTGCAGGGTTACTGCCCATACCACAAGATTTCTCTTTGAGGTGATGGAAGTATGGTGATGGCTGCTCAATTCTGTCAATACACTAAAAATCACTGGATTGTACACTTCAGATGAGTAAATTTTATGGTATATAAATTGTGGTATGTAAAAAGCTGTTTAAAAAAAAGATTGCAGCAAAAAGTTGACAGAATACATGTCACCCCACCCCCTACCCCCCACAAATTGACTTTTTTCTCTCCAGCAGCGGTGAGATCATATGCTAGAGCAAGGAGTGCAGTTAGGGTAGGGGGCTTGCTGAGAAGAAACATGATCTGAAAAAAACAGTAGGGCACGATACTAAGCCAAGTAGATATGTGGAAGGTCATTGCTGGAAAAGCTGCAGGTCCAGCCCAGGCTGGAGACCATGGGCTGACTGCTCCCTTCTGAAATACAAGTACCTAGATAGACAAAACAAATAAACAAACAAACAAACAAACACAGCTGCATTAAACCAGACTTGGTATATTGCTTGATGTGATGGGAAAAGGACACAAGGAGGTTTAGGGTGTCGGCGAGAATGAGGTCCATGTGAGGCAGTGGCATCTTGATGGGAAGAGAAGGAAACAGTGCTGAGAAGACCCCATGATTTGAGCCCCGAAGGAGTGTCCAGAGAGTAGAGGTCTCCAGAAGGTTTTGGGTCAGGCGCTGTGAGAGTGAGTGTCTGGAGGTGCAGTCAGAGGCCATATTGCCTATGTGGGTTCCTTTACCCTTCACGTCCTTCCTTGCATGGTGTCCCGGCCTGAGCATCCCATCCTGTGGTGCTGTGGCCTGAGCCACAGAACAGGTGGTCATCTTCTTTGGGATAGCCAGGTTCGAATTGTCTGGTTGGCAACTTGGAGCAGCCAGTGGGTCTGCATTTCAGATCCCACTTCCTCTGCTCTTCAGTCGCGGACCTTAAACACGTCACTTCACTACTCTCAGCATTCATTTGATTCTTCATCTGCAAACTAGAGATAACAATGGAATGGACCTCTAGAGCTGTTGTGAGGATCCATGGGACATTGCTGTGGATCCCTGAGCGTGGTGCCAGATCTGAAGAATGTTCTGGCACATTTCAGTGGATTCTGAGCTCACTGTTAACTCACAGCCCTGGAGCTGCATGGTGAAGGCTGCTGTAAGCCCCCAGGCGGGTCTGGGCCCCAAGGGCAAAACTGCACATTTCCACATACAACACTTCATCTTGTAAACCTCAGACTCTTGGTCCAGTCTGAGGATGTCTGTTCGATCCCAGCAACTCCGTAGTCTCCTGCAGCTGTGTACAGCAAACTTGTCTGCAAGCAGATGCCTTTGCCCATCCCAAAGTCACTGGTGGGAGAAATGGGCTCCCGGGCCACTCAGAGCTTCTCCCACTGCCTGCAGCGGGGGCCTTCAAATCATTCATCCAAGAAATGAAAATACAAAAAACACAAGCCCTTGGGTCTTTGAACGCTTGCTGAGGGTGGGGGGAAAACCACCCTCTTCTTTTCTGAGTGCTTCCTGGAGCTCAGAGCCTCCTCTCCTCAGGGACCCAGGCTCCAAGGAGGCAGAGGCGACATTCCCCCAGCGTCCCTCCTGGGGCACCTTCCATTCATGCTCCGAGTTCCGCAGGAGGGAGTATCGATGCTTTTCTGTGTCTTTCAGAGACAGACCCGCACATTCCTGCAGAACTATTGACAGCCTCACCTCTCTTTCGTATCTTCCATACTTCATTTGTGAAAAGAACTGTAATTACCCTCAAGGAGTCATTGGAGAAAAAGTGTACAAATTGAAAAGGACTGGAAATGGGCACCTCTGGCTGCGGAAAAAACACTTTCAATATTGAACCGTTCTCTCCTGGGCCTGTGCGTTCCCATTTGCTGGCCCTTAGCATCTCTGCCGCAAACTGTGGCAGCCTTTGTCCCCACCCCGACAATGGACGTTTGACATGGAGGGCAGCGAGATTAATGAGAGACTGGAGTTTTCCATTTCTTCCCTCAACAGCTAACTACTTTCTTTTCAACTCCTACTGCTAAATAGCCTGGACAATTAATAAAGCTTCGGTTGTACTTCGTTTTTTCTCTCTTTTTTTCTTTTCTTCCCACACAGTCGATTGTTTACGCTGTTTTAACCCAACCGTTCAGTGGCCTCGTTAACTGGTCCGGAGACGTAAGTCTTGCCAAGTGTGAAGAGGTCTGGGATCTGGGGAAGAAAAGGTCCCTGTTAGTAGGGAGTTATCTGAGGACAAGATGCTGAAAGCTTTGCTCCGGACCCTGGAAGGTGTCCCCGGGCCAGGACCAACCCTTGAACTCCCTGCCAGGCTTCCTCGACTGATGGTGCCTTTTGGCCTTGAGACCTTTGTGTTTTGGGAACTGTGTTTGTTTCCTAGGGCTGCTGTAACCAGTGACCACAAGCCTGATGGCTCACAATAAGAGTCATGTGTTCTCTCAGTTCTGGAGAGCAGAACTCCAAGATCATGGTGCCAGCAGGCTTGTTCCTCCTGGAAGCTCTGAGGGAGCAGCTGTTCCCTGCCTCTCTCCTAGCCTCTGGCTGTTTCCAGCAATCCTTGGCATTCCTTGGGTTGGAGCAGCATAACTCCAACCTCCTCCTCTGTCTTCACTTGCCCTTCCCCTCCCCGTGCCTCTGTCTTTTTCTGTCTTTCATAAGGACAACCATTGTTGGATTTAGGACCTCCCAATCTAAGATGACAATCTTTTTTTTTTTTTTGAGTCTAAGTCTCACTCTGTGCCCAGGCTAGAGTGCAGTGGCGTGTTCATGGCCACTGCAGCCTTGACCTGCTGGGCTCAGGTGATCCTTCCTCCTCAGCCTTCCACGTAGCTGGTACCACAGGCACATGCTACCATGCCCAGCTAATTTTTTGATTTATTGTGGAGAGGAGGTCTTACCAAGTTGCCCAGGCTGGTCTTGAGCCCGTGGGCTCAGGCAATCCCCTCACCTCAGCCTCCCTAAGTGCTGGGATTATAGGCATGAACCACCACGCCTGGCCAAAGATGACGATCTTATCTTGAGATCATTACCTCAAAGACATCTGCAAAGACTCTTATTCCAAATAAATTCACATACTGGGGTTCCAGGTAGACACATCTTTCTGGGACACAGTTTAAACCACTAGAGGACTTAACAGAACTCTTGTGCTGCCTGGAACTCAGAGCTTGGGCTGTTTCAAATCCTCATTCTCTGTCCAGTTCCAGAGGCCAAAGACCATCCTCCTGTGCCCACCATAGCCTTATTATGTGGCAAGTGAGGGCAGCCTTGGGCCAGGTGGGGAAGGAGCCTCTGGGGAGTCTGGAGGAGAATGGACTGAGGGAGTTTCTCCTACCCATCTGCTCTCTGGCTGTCCCCCCTACATAGAGGGAACCCTCACATACCAACCAGGGTTTGAGAAAGTTGCTCAGACCCCGTTGTCCTCCACTCCTCTCCTTTTCTTCTGGCTTCCCCACTAGGGAGCTCTGAACTCTGCACTAGGGCACTGAATTCAGTGGAACCTTGGGTCCACTCTTTCTGATGTTGGACCTCTGATATACTCTGCTGAGCTTCCTGCCCGAGCCCTGCCTTCTTCTGTCTTGGATGGCAATCATAGCATCAGTAACATACATTTGTGGTACTTATTCTATGCCAGGCACTGTTCTGAGCACTTTGTATATATTAAATTCATTTCGTACTCTGCCAGCCCTAGGAGGCAGGTACTATTAGTGCCATCTCCATTTTACAGATGAGGAAAGTGAGGCACAGAAATGTTCAATAGATTGTTGGAAGCAGGGCTTCTCATCCTCATCCCTATTGACATTTCAGGTTGATAATTCTTTGTTACGGGGGATGGTTCAGTGCATGGTATAATGTTCAACAGCATCCCTGGCCTCTACTCACTAGATGCCAGTAGTAAGTGGAGACCTTCACGTCTCTCATTGTAACAATCAAAAATATTGCCGGTCAGGCTCACTGGCTCAACCTGTAATCCCAGCACTTTGGGAGGCCGAGGTGAGTGGATCACCTGGGCCCGCTTGTTTGAGACTCACCTGGACAACTTGGTGAGCCCTCATCTCTACAATAAATCAAAAATTAGCCGGGCATGGTAGCATGCGCCTGTAGTTCCAGCTACTTGGAAGGCTAAGGAGGAAGGATCGCTGGAGCCCAGCAGGTTGAGGCTGCGGTGGCCGGGAGCGTGCCACTGCCCTCCAGCCTGGGCGATGGAGTGAGACTCCAACTCAAAAAAATATATTGCCAATGTCCCCTGAGGGAAGGCAAAGTCACCCAATTTGAGTGCCACTGACCTAGAGTCATATACTGAGCAGTCCAGTCAAGATCAGAACCCAGGAAGTCTACACTTATCTACTTCCTTCTAGTTGATGCTTCCTGTAGGTGTGAATCCATGCTGGCACTGGAAAGCCATAGGGAACTTTAGCCTATATCTCATGAAATCTCATGTCCTCTCTGGCTTTTCACTTAGCACCAAGTCGGGTGACTTGGGCACCAGGAGGAGGGTTGCACACATTGTTAGACAGCATGAGGCCCCTCTGATCCTACAGTTCCTGGCCTTGGCCTCAGCATTGGCATCTGAAGACCGCAGCTCTGTGTGCACCGTGACCCTGGATTCAAAAGCCAACTCCAAAGCATGATGTCATCTCCTCACCCCACCCTCTGATCTCAGGATGGGGGAAGGGGGCTCACCCCCATAACAATTTCTAGGGGAAGTGAAAGGACCCCAGCCTGCCTCTTTATGAACACGAAAGATTTTTGCTTACTGGGTAGAGGAGAGGATGGCTTTTCAAGTCTCACCGACTCTGGCTTTTGCTGATTCTAGAAATGGTGGGGGGTTTGGTGTCCATGGAGAAGAAATGGTAATTAAAATGCCGAATTAATTGTCCTTAGTTGTTGTGGCTTACTGCCCTTGGCTTCTGTCCATCTCTTCTTCCACAAAGAAGAAAGGAAGGTATTAAACTAGTGAAGCCAGAGAGGGTTATGCCTCTCTCTCTCTCTCTCTCTCTCTCTCTCTCTCTATCTCTCTCCCTCTCTCCCTTTCTCTCTCTCTCCCTCTCTCTCTCTCTCTCACACATACATTCGTGTGCAGCAATTGTGGAAGCTCTGCATTTCTCTAACAAGAGCTCTTCTCTGCCCGATTCCATAATGAACGAGAAAGGACCCGATCGTGTCACTCTCGGGGGAAATGTATCCGCTCTTTCTAAACATACAGTGTCTCCGAGGCGCTAGCTGCTTTTCATCGTCTGCTATAATCGCTCGTTTTTTATTGGCACATAAAAGGGCTTCCTGTAAAACATATTAAAGCTTCCAATTCTGAATGAAAAGCACTTGATGTAAAATCTCTCTCTGAACAGGCGCCTCAGTCAAGGTAGGGCTGATGGTCTCGTCCCTGTGTGGAAGGGACAGGGCACACTTGCACATAGTCTGGTGCTACCCTCCAAGGAGCTGGGCCCAAGGAAACATCTTAGGGAGACGCAGCCTGGCCAGGTCCTCCAAGAATCTGGGTCTTTGCTCCTTTACCTACAGTTGGACCATTCACAGCTGTGTTCAGATGCACCAAGGGAGATTGGAAGCCCCAGGCAACTATAATACATGGCTCCCAGATGCCTATTTTATTAAAAGAGTCAGAAAAAAATGTCATCTTCAAGCAAGCAAACATGGCAATATTAGGGAGTAGCATACAAAATATGTGTGTATTATCAAGATTAAAACACAGGATTTCAGAGAAACTGCCTGGCTTTGCAAAATGCTCCCTTCTAGCAGGGGTTGTTTAACAGAAAAGTTGGAGTAGCATTGCTGTTTGAATCCGAGCCGTAATTCCTCAGTGTGACATTCAGAATCCTTTACTATCTGGCTGCATGGTTGGGGTGAGAAAGTCGCCACCTAGAACACAAGCTCCCCGAAAGCAACAACGAAGGCTGCAGGTCCACCATTGCACTCCTTGCAACCAGTTACTCCAGGGGCTTGATGTAAAGCAGACACTTAATAAATAGCAATGCAATAAATGAACGGATGAAAGTGTGCCTGATCTAACATCCCCACTGACATGGGTGCTCCAGCTGTGCTACCAACAGCCCTTCAAGGTGGTCCTCATGCTGCTTTCCACCCACACCATCTAGCATGGCCTTTTCCTCTTCCTCATCTTGGAGAACCTCAGTTCATCCCTTTAACCCAAGAGCTAGTGGCACCTCCTCTATGAAGCCTTCAAACCCCTTTGCCAACAGAATTCATCATCCCTTCCTCATGCCCCCTACCATGATCTGATCACTCCTCTGTTACAAGTGTCATTTGCTAGCTAGATGTCTGTCATTTGCTGGCTAGATGTCTGACTCCTGCATAAGGTAAGAACATCTCTGTGGCAGGGAATGAAACTGTGCATTTTTGTGTCATTGGCATGTGCTCAATAATTGATCAATAAGTTGAGTTAGGGGACATCAAGATGGTAGTTTTGAGACAAAGTGAACAAGCAAGACAGTAAGAGACAACTAGCCACTGAAGATTCCAGTCTGCATTTCAGTGTCAAGGCAGGGCCTAATGGCCTGTGTACTCAGACCTGCAGTAGAGGTCACTTACCCAGAGCCAGAAGAGGAGGAGCGGCTGCCTGAGACCTCTGCTGCTTTTTCAGTCCTGCCATCTCAGCAGGAAGGTGCTTGTCAAACTTTTCCACTAAAGGATTTCAACTAGAAGGAAGCAGAGCACAAAGTCAGACAGGTTTTTAAAAATCCCGCCTTTTAATCCTAAAATTGTACGTGTATTTTGTATTCTACTTCCTGATATTGCCATGTTTATTTGCACATGAAGATAACGATACCTTTTTCTGAATATTCTAAGAAAATAGACATCTGGAGCCACGTGTCTTGTCAGGCATAAGAGACATCTCTGGGTTCTAGCTTGACTCCCTCTCAGTTCACAGCTTATGGGACACCCTTTCACCACGGATCCTTCCTGAATGCCTTGGGGCTTGGTGCTAGCTTCATCCTCCTCTAGATGGATGATCGCAGAGCCCAGGAGTCAGAGCACAGGAGTGGAACATCAGGCCAATGAGCCTTGCAAAGGGCAGACTTGGTGGCGTGTTTGTCTCTGGGTCCTGACCCTGCACAGGGCCTGCCACGGATCACAGGAGCAATAATGAAGTAGCAGAAAAGCCTTGAGGTTGCCGAGAAGACAGCTAAGGCAACCCATGGGAAATGCCATTGCCCTAATAAGAGGTGAGGCAGCAGGAAGAGGTGGCTGTCTTGATTTTGTTCCTCTTGTGGCAGCAGAGACCAACTCAGATATTCTTAGGAAAGACCATGGTTTATCCCAGCCATGCACATGGCCTGGACTCAGAAGTGTCTCAGGGCCCAAGTGCTGAAGTCAGCTTCTTCCTGTGCTTGGCGTGGTTGGGTCCTCCTCCCATCACCAGCCAGCTTCTTCACACCCCACTCTGTATCTCGCTACTCAAAGTATGGTTCCTGGACCAGCAGCAGCAGTAGCTACTGGGTCCCACCTCAGACTACTCATCTTAATGAGATCCCCAGGTGAGTTTAATATTATATTATATTAATTATGTTATATTATATTTTAGAGAAAGCAGGATTTATTGAGAGGACAGAAAAACTCCCACAGTGGGAGAGGACCCGAAAGGGTTGCTCCAGGTGATTTTAAATTCACATTCAAGTTTGAGAAGTGCTGCTCAGGACCGCCTCTGCTCTCTCAAGTCTCAGCTTGCGTGTGGCTCTGCCGTGCTGTGTCCTCTGACTTGCAGCATCCTTTCACCTCCGGCAATGCTTCCAGCAGACTCTGTCTTTCTGCATTCAGCTCTTGAGAGGGGAGGCTGATTGGTCCAGCTCATGTTTTGACCCCAAGTCATAGGTCAGTGGTCAGAGGTGTCAGCCTGCTCTAGGATCAGCGGTGTACAACAGAGTCACATGACTCATGACAAGTAGTGGGCAGTAGTGGGAGGTGGGGGAAGGAGTGTGGGCACCAGGCACGGGGACAGCATAGGGCAATTCTTGAAATTTAATTCTTGTTCCCAGTGGTCTCACTCTTTCCCCTCTCATTCTCTTCCTGCTCAGACTAGCACAATGAACATCCTGAGATTCACACAGTCTGTCCCTCATCACCCTCTTCCAATAATAGTACAAGCTCATTGAGGCAGTCACAGTTTACAAGGCATTTTAACACGCAGCATTTCTTTCTGTCTCGACAATCTATGAGGTGGGTAGGGCAGGCTCTACTGTCCCCAGGTGAGAGAACTCAGGCTCTGAGGAAAAACTAGCTCCCTCAGCACCCACAGGGAATAGCAGCAACTCCTGAACTCAAGCCTCGAGCTCCAGACTCCAAGCACAGTGCTCCTGCCTCACTGCATGCTGCCTCTGGAAGTTGCGGCCCCAGCAGAGGCCCCCTTCCATAGGGTCACCAACTGCAACTTCAAAGACAGTGTTATGGTTAGATCTCTGAGGCTGAGAGAGGAAATGTTGGGAACATGCCATGAGTAGCTAACATAGTTCAAGGTTAGGGCTGTGGGAGCTAGGTGTGGTTTCTGCTTTTAGCTATTGCCCTGTATGAACACGGGCAATTAAAATCATACCAGCTCACATTTACCAAGTGTTTACCATGCACCAGGCGCTCTTCTAAGAGCTTTGTGGGTGTTAATTTATTATGAAGTAGTTATTATTATGATGCTCTTTTACAGAAACTGAGGCACAGAGTGATTAAGTAACTTACCCAGAGTCATATAGCCAGGAAGTAGAGGAATGTAGGATCTGAACTCAGGTAATCTGGTCACAGAACAAGCATGCAGCCGCCTCCTAAGCTTCATTGCACTGAATTTTTTTAGACTAGGGTTCTCAAAGAGTGGTCCCCAGACCAGGGGCAACAGTATGGCCCGGGAGATGGTTAGAAATGGGGACTGGGGTGCAGCAACCTGTGACTTAGGAAACCCTCAAGGTGATTCTGATTTGTGCTAAAGTGGTAGAACTGCTTTAGAGGTTTAATCGAAATAATGTTTATAAAATTCTTAGCACAGCATTCAAAAAGTGTTAGCTAATAGTATGACCAGCTTTGTTTGATAAGGGTGAAAACACTAATAGCAAATATTAAAAAACCTGCCTCCTTGGTAATATGCCTTAGAAAGCAACTTCCACTGGCCAAAAAAGTATTCAAGTGAAGACTGGAAAGAGAGAGATTGACAAACCATCCTGTCCACCAGACACCTGGCACCTGTTTCTGCCAAAATAGACCCAAGGGGGCAGAGCCCATTATATTATTTTGAAGGACACTGTTGCTGCCTCCCCAAGGCCAGTGTAGCTCGGTGAATACATTGGTCGGCCAATTCGCTGGCTAACGGAGCTGGACCCAAGGCAGGATGCCCAGTGACTGTCCACGCCACCTCCTTGCCCAAGGACAAAGAAGCCCCAGCCACTGGCCTCCTGGGCAAACTGAGGTATCACAAAGACACTTCTTTTCAGGCGTGACCTGCCCCCTTGTCACTGCATGTCACCCCCAGTGGTGCTGCACCTTCTCTTCTTTGGGTTGGTGTATAATTGGCCTGGCATTACCCAGCAGTCTCTGGGGAATTGCTTCTGTCAGGAGCATAACAAGCTTATCTGTTTAGGCTGAGTTATGTCACCATGTGCTCCATGTAAATCTGACTCCCTTCCCGATGCACTGGGCCTGGATGGATTTGTGAATAATTTCACCACCACAATTATTTTACAATTTTGAATCTTTGCTGGCAACTTAATACATAGTTTTCACGGAGAAGCTGCATAAATCAGGAGTTGGAACAAAGCCTCTCTAACTGGCCTGGGCTCCCAGTCACGGCCGAGAGCAGCTAGTGAGCCACTTCCACCAGGGCTGGGCTTCTAACCCCCAGGCAGCCAGGGCTGTGCCCTGGCTTGAGCTGCCACCTGCCCAGGGACCTTTGCAACACTCCCCAGGGGGCCTTTTCTCATCGTCTTGGTGGCTTTAGTTGATTTCCACCTTCACAAGTGGGAGCATGGGATGACGATGGTGTCACCGCCTCTCCTCCTGCTTCTAGAGCACTCTCCCTGACCCCTCCACCCTCCAGCACATCCACAAGTGTTAACTGAGTGGATTCCCAGGACACTGGAGCTGGCAGAACCGCAGAGATCATCCATTCCCTCATTTTTCAATGTCTGTTCCCAGAGGTGCCTCAGGGGCTGCCTTGGGGAGAAGTAAACGCATGGGGAGAGGATCTAGTCAATCAGGGCAGCTCCCTTTTTATTTATTTCACATATTGGGCTTCTGCTTGAATGAAAGGACTGAGTTGCTAAAACAAATTCTGAAAAGGCCTGCTCTGATCTAACCCCTCTGTTTTGCAGAATGGAAAAAGTGGCATTGCTAAGTAATTTTGCTGTAAAGCACACATATTAGAAACGTGGTCTCTGGAATAGTTCTCCTAAGCCAACTTCTTTTAGTCACTCGCTTGTGTGACCCTGAGCTAAGTCTACTTAACGCTTCCAAGCCTCAGTTTCCTCATCTATTAAATGGTACTAGTAATAGATCCATTCTGCAATTAAAGGAGGTGAAGTGCAAAGTGTTCAGCCCAGTAACTGGCACATAAGTAGTCAATGCATCTACAAGCAGTAGCTAATATTATTAGCTAAACCCCAAGCCATGCATAATACAAGCCATTTGGTAGTAGAGGCCATCTATACGGAAAGAAGAACCTGGTGTGGACTGAGCACCTAATATGTTTCAGGCTCTCGTTGGTGCTCAGCATGTGGGGTAGCCTTCTGATCTGCATTCTGCATTCTTCCACCAAGTGGAAGGGAGTGCCCTGGGCAGCCTCCCTGATGTGCTTCCCCCTTCCTTAGGCCTGATTCTGGCTGGGTGGGGCCTGGGAGAGAAGGGCTGTGCCAGTTCTCAGGCTGGGCTGCTAGCAGGTCTTTAAACCACGCTGACTGTTTTCTCCAACATGTCTTATTCGCAGACTTTATTTAGTAAGAAGATGCCTTTTGACCTTGTTTGTCTTTATTGTCTTATATTCCTGCAGTCTGTTGTTCTATTAGTTACTTATTTTTCCTGGTTTTGTTTTGTATACTCTTTTCATTCTTTTCACTTTTATAAGTGATAAAAGAAACTCATAGGGGCCTCACGTTGGTGGGGATGGAGGACCATACCGGAGATGGGATGGCACAACTCTTGGGAAGTTCCCAGGCAGTAGAAACATGGCAGGGAGGGATTGGGCACTCAATCATCCATTCACTCATTTCCTTTTAGTAGATATTCCCAAGCACCTCTAGGCACCGAGGGCACAAAGGCAAATAAGACCGAACTGGTCTCTGCCTTCATGGAATTCGGAGTCTAGCTAGGTAGGCAGCCAGATAAGCCAGCTATGGGAATCCTGGGTGTTGGTGTCATGATAAGGGTGGTCTTTCTAGTGGCTTATGTGAGCACCTTGCTAGGACCCCATCCCAGTGCCCAGCTCAGGACATGGCCCAGAGGAGGTCTTGGCAAGTTTGTTGAATGAGTATTTGTGAGAAAATAATGGTGTCCAACACCAGTGGGGGAATCAGCTCATCACTCACATGCCCATCCTTTTTCAAGGGCCCACACCACTGTCTGCTCAGCCCTATAGTCACCCTGAAGATGAACTTCACAGTCAGGAGTGCTGATGGCTGTTGCTGTCCCTGCTTCATAGCTGATGCTGCAGGTGTGGCCCTTTGGGGACACTTGCTCTGTCTGCCTTAGGGACAATGTCCTATGTCCAGGCCATTCCAGAAATCCCCCAGATTTAATTCCCTGGGTCCTATCCAGGACCTGAGAGACCCTAGCTGGGCAGGGAAGAGGTGAAGAAATCGAGTCCTGACATTTAAAATGCATGCTATCAGCTGAGCTCGGTGGCTCAGCCTATAATCCCAGCACTTTAGGAGGCCAAAGCAAATGGATTGCCTGAGCTTGTGGGTTCAAGACCAGCCCAGGCAACTTGGCAAGACCTCATCTCTACAATAAACCCAAAATTAGCCAGGTGCGGTAATACGTGCTTGTAGTTCCAGCTACTTAGAAGGCTGATGCAGAAGGATTGCCAGAGTCCAGCAGGTCGATGCTGGGGTGGCCATGAGTGTGCCACTGCACTCCAGTGTGAGTGATGGAGTGAGATCCTAACTCAAAAAAATAATAACAATAAAATAAAATACAACACATGCTGTCACATATATGCACATATATATCCAGGTACCTACTACACATAC
Organism: Carlito syrichta; assembly: GCF_000164805.1. Taxonomy (NCBI): domain Eukaryota; kingdom Metazoa; phylum Chordata; class Mammalia; order Primates; family Tarsiidae; genus Carlito; species Carlito syrichta. Next base: position 149,255 of record NW_007085106.1, read on the forward strand.
CCGCACATAGACTTTACACACAGATAAGCACAGGCATCCATCCAGACAGACATATCTGCCTACTCAGTTTGTGTATGTCACACACACACACACACACACACACACGTGGAAAGCATAGATGATTGGGTCACTAAATTCTTGTTGGAAACCTACCATTTAGCAGACACTGCCCAAGGCACAGAGAAGAGCAGGGTTATAAAGAGACACAATCCCTAGTCAGAGGACTTACTGTCTTTGGAGTAGTTGGAAAGACAGAAAATAGACAAGTTGACACACAAATAAAGACAGAATGACAAATAGAAATAGCGCATTGGAGGAAAATAACAGGACACAGTGAGGAAAAGTGCACGGCAGGGAGCATGCACTTGGCTGGGGAGTGAAGTTGGAGGAGGGGAAAGACGCAAGGAAGAGGGAGTTCAGGCATGGGGAGCACACATGCAGAGGCGTGAAGAACAGATGTGCTTGAGACATTTGAGACCCAAAGATGGAAGTCAGTGTTCATGTGAATACAGACCGCACACGCATACACACAGAGAAATACACACACACAAGTGTGTACAGCAAGCACATAGAAGACAAAAGCACAGACAGAGGCATGTTATGCTCTAACATGCAAAGTTTATGTTCAGGTGTGTGTAGTAGAAACCTGGGCATGTATGTACCTGTGTGTGATAGCATGTATTTAAAATGACAGGACTTATATTTCTTTTCTTTCTTTTCTTTTTTTTTTTTTGATTTGGAGTCTCACTCTGTTGCCCAGGTTGGAGTGTCACCACAACCTTGACCTGCTGGGCTCAGGCAATCTTTCTGCCTCAGCCTTCCAAGTAGCCGGAACTACAGGCACGCGCTACCATGCCCAGTTAATTTTTTATTTACTGTAGAGACGAGGTATCGCCAAGTTGCCTGGGCTAGTCTCAAACCCATGGACTCAGGCAATCCACTCGCCTCGGTCTCCCAAAGTGCTGGGATTACAGGCTGAGCCACCGAGCCAGGCCCAGGACTTGTATTTCTTTAAGCACACGCATACAAGCATGTATGTAGACACACTGCACAGTGCACACCCACACACGGAGTGATGTGCATAGATATGGACGTAGCAAAATCAAAAGCCAACAGGGGAGCACACCAAGGGCACCCCACCTGACTGCACAGATGGGCTTCTGCACACACATATTCCTCTAGGCCCATGGACACTGGATGTATCTAGAGCGTGCACCATGTCTACACAGGTCCATCTACACCTGCCCTCTACGCATAGCACGCCCATGTATGCGCACAAGGTATGTACAAGGAAACAGCATGAGCTTTGGAACGCTCAGAGATTCTGAGCCCAGGATCATTCAAGTCAACGGCCATTAAGTAGCTAATCCCTCATTCATTCTCTGAGCATTCCGGGGCATAATTCTCGGCCTCCTCCATTTCAACGCAGCTTTGAAAGGATTCTGGAGGGTGAGGACAAGTAAAGGGAGATTGGGGTCTCAGTTAGAGTCCTTGACATTGTTAAGCCTTTTCCCAACAGTGACTTCTCCTCCCCTGGGCTGTTGGCAGCTGTTGATCTCATGTTGCACAGGGAACTTTTCTCAGGAATTCATTTTCTTCTGCCTTTCTTTGGAGTTTAGACAAGTGCCCCGCAGGCCACCAAAGTCAGCTCAAGATATTCAGGGCCTGAGGGCTGTTTCTAGTTGGGGAGGGATTCTTGAGGATCTGGACGGCCCTTTCCACTGCTGGGTTAAAAAGGCAGGGTCTGAAGACTTCACTCACTGGAGGCATGTGGCCCAGTCAAGAGGGTCAAGAGATTTGGCCAAAGTAAATAGATTAATTAATTAAGCTTAATGAACCTTTAAAGAGATCAAATGATGCCTGTTGGGAGCACATAATTATTGACTGAGCCATCCACATGGAGAGTTGCTTAATGCTTCTAACCCTCTATTTTGCCATCTGTAAATGGACCTACAGATACCTTGTCTCTCACCTCCCTGGGCAGTTTTGAAGACAAATGAGATAGTGGCCCTCCAGCTGCTCTGCAGGACCTTTGAGGCCCCTCCGCCACTAGAGCCCTCTTACTATCCTCCCAACCTTGCTGTCAACCCCACCTCTTGCTCCCTTCTGTACTTCAGTCCAGTTACACTGAACAACTTCAGGTTCTCCAGATCCACTCTGCTCTTCCACACTGCTACACCTGTAACCCTGCTTCTTTCTCTCTCTGGAATGCCCTTCCCTCACTTGTTTGCTTGACACATTTCTTCTGATGTATAAAGATCCTCCTCCATGGAGCCCTCCCTGATCCACCCGAGCAGCATCCTGTGTCTCTTCCTCTGTGCCCTGATAACTCCTTACTCACGCCCTTGCCAAGTGGCTTCTCCTCTATTGTAACTGTTACCACATCCTCCTGCCCCACTTGGAATTCCGAGAGGACAGGGTCCACATCCCTGCCAAGCCCACATCCCCAGGTGCTCAGTAAGAGCTTGTCAGGTTTTGAACGGATGATAAAGCACAATAAAAATGGAAGGCCATGTAGATTTTTAAAAGACAACCCTTTGGAAAGCCAGATGCAGGATTCCTCTTGGGAAAAGAACAGGGAGGTGCTTTGAAGCACTCTGGGGAGTGAAGATGAAGCCGGGTATAGTCCTCCCTCCCCACTCCAGGTCGTGGCGAGAATAAGAGGGAAAGCAAAAGATCAAAAGGGGAAAGAGAGGTGGACCGCTGGACTTCACTGAGTGGAAGAATTCGCAGTTTCAGAAGCAGCTAGGAGAGAGGAAAGCCAGGACTTAGGAGTAGGGAGGGGCAGAGATGGGTGAGGAAGGACCTAACAACAGCGTAGGACACTGGGTCTCTGAGGAGAGATGCCCACAGGACTTTGAGAGTGGATTTTCAGCCTATGCCCGGCGCCAGACAAGACATCATGTCCCTTAGTCCCCACCTTCCCACTCTCAGCGCAGTTGGCTATGTACATATTCCTTGGGTTGGTGACACTTAGCAGCAATACCACCACCACCAAAAGCCACGGGGCTCCATGTAGGAGGCATAAACGAGCAGTCTGGAAGAGAGACACAAGGCGGAACTGGAGCTCCACTGGAAGTAGAGGGGATGTGGCCAAGAAAACCCAGTCAGGAATCCAGGGGCAGACCCCAGACCTCCATAGTGGATGGGTGAGTGGGTGGGTGGGATTTGAGTCCTGTCACCAGTTCTGACGCTGTGGGGTGCTGGGCAGCTGAGAGGTCTATTAGGGTAATCATCAGAACCCCTGGTCTGAAGCAGCCCTGAGGCCTGGAGAGTGGGAGTGGGGCAGGTTCCTGGGGATAGTGAGCTTCTCAGAGATGTGGACAATTTAGAGGAGCTCTGGAGTGCCCAGATGCCTAGAGGGAAGATTGGCCATGCTGAATCTGAAACCAGTGGAGTTTGTCAGAGGACAAGAGGGACCTATGCCATCCCTGGCAAGTCCCAGGGGTGGGGCAGCCTGCCAGGGACCTGTCCATGCCTGCCCCCTGGCCAAAGTGGGCTGAGTTTCTATTGAGGCAGCTCCGATCCCAGCAGAGACCACTGCTACAGCCCTTCCACTGCTACCCTGCTCACAGCTGCTGGGGGCCCACACAGTGAGTAAGAGGCTCAAAACATGCCCATCATGCCTTCCCCTGGGGAGGCTGAGCAGAGCGCATCTATTAAATTAGATTGAGCAATTACACTGGGCTTAGAGGCGGAGTGATGGGGCGGGAGGAAGGCATGTCAGGGACAGGAAATGCAAATACACCACTCCAGTCACACGTGCTGGTCCTTACTTACACGCTGCTGCCTGACAGCATAGCCTGCACTCAACTACTGAGCAATCCTGTCTCCCCAAGCACTGAGCTGGATGGATTGAATATGGCCAGAACTCTGTGGTTCCGGCGTCACTCAGGACACGTTGGGAGATGACTCTTTGAAAGGAAGCAAGGAACTGAAGGCGACAGCTGACCGGTTTGATCTGGTTGATCAGAGAGGAAGGTACAATGTACTTAAGGAGCAGCTTAGGAGAAACTCCCCAAGGACCATGTTCCCAAGAAAAGGAGAGGAAACCACTCACTCATTCATTCGTTCAACAGATCTTTATTGGGCACCTGCTAGGTGCCAATTCTTGGCATTTGTGGGAGAGTTCAGGAGACCAATTAGGCTGGGATTTAAATGTTGGGACAAAGAGCAGAACCCTGAATCTGAATAATGAGCGTGGAGCCCCAAGTTCAAGTGCTCTTATTTCCTCTTGATCAACAAAACTTAGAGGAACCATCCTTGATTTGACAGGGAGGTGGGGACAGGGATAGAAGCCAAAGGTGGAAGTAGGAAATGAACTTGGAGATGCTGTGGCAGCCTGACTAATGAGCCTTTGGTGCCAACCCAGCAGAAGCACCCGTGCCCGTGGCTGGCACCAGCTACCTCTGCAGACAGTGATGGAGGCCTTTTGCGCTCTGACCAGCTGGGCGGGACTGTGTATGTGCTGAAGATGGCTCAGAGGAGAGGCTTGGAGGGAAGTGAGAAGACAGGTTGGGGGCAGAGCCTCACCTTGGGTGGTGGTAGTGGAATGAAGTCAGGGTGTGCATACATTTGGGTGGCCTGGGTCAGTGTCCAGGGAGGAGTGCCAGACTTTGGGGACTGCATCCAGCTGTGCAGCTCCAACTGGAGGGGAGGGCCAGGCCGGGCTCTGCACCTGGGCAGGGAGGAAGCAAACTGAGAAGCTGGCTGAGGCCCAGGGCAGCCTCGAGGCTCTCACCCCTCCCTGGGTGTGTCTGGATGTGTCTGGATGAGGCTCCTGGTCTCCATTCCGCCACGGCTGCCCTGGCCAGGCAGGGTCAGGAGACAGCGGAGTGTGTGGGTAGAAGGGTTGGAGGAAGGCCGGGCGGGGGTGGGGAATGCGGCAAAAACCACGAAACGGAGCAAAATGAATCCTTCCCCAAATTATGCTATTGAAAAGGCCTGTGGGTGAGGCCTCTCTCTCCTCATCTCTGAAATAGGCTTTGGCTCTTTTTCATGAAAATATTGATTTGGCAGAAATAAATATTTCGTCGAGGGAGGAGATGTGATGGTGGCCTGGGGAGAATGACCAACTACAGCTCCAGGAGAGGAGAAGAGGGGGAGAAGACAGACCTCTTCGAGAACTGGAAGTGGAGGGGGCTCTTCAAGGCAGCCTGCCCCAAAGCTCTGGAGCCCTGGGCTCATCCTGGGTGAGGATTCCAGGCTGAGTTTGGCACTTCTTGTTGAGATATTAGAAGATCTAACTCAGACACTCCACTCCCAAGTCGGTGGCAGAGCTGAGAAGGTGGAAAGACTTGTGGAGAGTTTGGGGAAGGAACACAATGTACTCCCATTCGTGTCCATTCAATTGGCAAAAATAACATAAACTTAACGGTAGTGCGTGTGGAGGAGGACGTAGATGGAGGCAACTTCAAACACCCCTAAAAGTACAGATTGGCACAACCTACCTGAGACGCGACTTGACACTGTCTTGTAAAATCGAACAAGTCAAACACCCTATGCCCTAGCAATCCCACTTCTAGATATATCTGCGCAGAAACCCTCGCACCTGTGCCCCAGGAGACACATAGATGAAGGCTCAGAGCAGCAGTGTTCATAAAAGCAAACATAAAAACACCGAAGCCTGGAAACAGCCCAAATGTCCAACGCTGGAAGAATTGCAAAATAAACTGTGGTAAAACTCACACAATAGAACGATATAGAGCAATGAAAAATGAATGAACTGCAGCAACACACAATAACTTGGATCAATCCTAGTAATATAACATAGAGCGAAAACGCAAGTCTCAGAAGACTACATACATTTGATGCCCTGTTTGTAGAGATCAAAAAAGAGCCAAACTGAAAGATAACTGTTTAGGCCTGAACGTATGCGCTCCTGTGCTAAAGCACAGGAAGAGAGGGAGGAAAGAAGGGAGGGAGGGAGGGAAATGGAAACCACAAACTCCATATGGTAATTGTCTTAGGGGAAGGCAGGGTAATAGGATTAGGAAGAGGGGGGCACACTTCATCAATAAAGGTACCTGATCTAAAACCAGGTGAAGTGGGGACCAAAGTGAGGCCCAAACTTTACCTGTGCAATGACCATTTGTACACCTAACCCTGAATTGAGCCCCACATCTTTAAAATAAAAATAAAAGAAGATTAGGAAAGAGTGCATAAGTAGATATAGGTTACTGGTCAGGTTCTCATTTGTGGGTTGAATAGTGGGTTCATGGTTGTTGGTATTATTGAACCAAAACTAAACCTACAAATATGAGTCATGATAAACAGAGTGTGTCATGAACAAAAGTTGGTGACTAATACAGTTCTGTGCTCCGAGGTACAAAAAATAGTTTGGGGCCCCTTTGGGAGTCCCTTGGACTTGCCACAGCTCCCCCATCCCTGCCACAGCTCCCCGTCCTTGCCTCTGCTTCTTGCCACAGCTTCCCCGTCCTCAGGTGCCCAAGGTCCCACCCTGCCCCCTTCCTACTGCCCCCTCCCTTCTACCGTCCCTTCCCTGGAGCATCTCCCAGCTCAAACTAAAGGGGGTGCTCAGAAGGCAGGGCCATGGAAAGAGGGGTTCCTGAGAGGAGAGACTTGTTGTCAGAGTCGTCTCCGCATCCCCAGACCCAGCACAGGAACATTCAGCCTAGAGCAGCTGGAGGAACGGGCTGTTCCTGCATCTGGTTTGGCCCTCACCTCCTCCTCCTGCCTCTAGCTTCTTCCTGACCTTCTTGTTGCACCTTTCTGCGCATGATCGGGGGCGGCTGGAGGGAAGGGAGTTCTGTCGAAGATCTGCAGGCTCAGAGTTCATAGGATCCCCCGATCTGCCTTCCCTGATCCCCATCCCGGCCAGGTCAGCAGCTCCTCCTGTCCATCCATTCATTCAAATATATATACTGAGGCTTTACTATGTGCCAGGCACAGTTACAGACACCAAAGAACAGCCATGAACAAAAGGAGCAGACACGCTCATCCTTGTGGAGCTGACAGTCCTGGTGGGGAGGAGGGAGGACAGAGACAAACAATAAACCAGGTGAATATGGAAAATACTAGTGCAGTGTGTATGTGGTAAGAAGTGTGGAGAGAGAGGGAAAGGGAGAGTCTTAGGAGTCATGTTCAACAGAGAGCCAAGGAGGGCCTTGTGAAGATGATGGCGTTGAGTGAAGATCTGGAGGAGGTGTGAGTGAGCCAGGAGGACATCTGGGAAGAGCATTTGAGGCAGAGGGAACAGCCAGGGCAAGGGCTGGGAGCAGGGCGGGGGGCGAACCTGGTGGGCAGAGGGGGTCCAGGAGGGCAGGGAAGGCGATGGTAGAGGGGGCCTGCCAGGGTTTTGGCTTTGGCTCTGAGAGAGACAGGTGTCCCAAGACAGTTTGGGCAGAGGAATGGCCTTATCTGGCGTCACAGGATACCTCTGGCTGCCACACCAACAGGGGCCAGGGCCATCACACCAGGGACAGGGAAGAAAGCTCAAGTGACATCTTGGCGAGAGATGATGGCAGCCTGGGCCAGACTGTGGCAGCAGAGGTGGTGAGAAATGGTCGGATTCTGGGTGACCTTGGGAGGGAGAGCTGACAGGGCTGCCTGCAGATTGGATGTGGGAGGGGTTGAGGAAGGAGTCAGGGATGACAGCAAGGTTTTGTCCTGAGCACCTGAAAAGATGGCAATGTTGTACACTGAGATGGCAAAGCTGGGTGGAGCAGGTTTGGGGAAGGACAGAAATTCTATTTTGGGTGGTTAGCTTGATGTCCAAGTTAAAGGGATGAGTTAGGGGAGTGCCCTGGTCTGGAGCAGAGTAGAATTGCCTCTGACTGTGGTTCCAGAATACTCGAACACCCTTGTGGTCATGCCCCACCAGACCAGCAGGAGGGTGGGTATCATTTTCTGAGCATCTCAATTTTCTTTCTTTCTTTTTTTTTGAGTTGGAGTCTCACTCTGTCACCCAGACTGGAGTGCAGTGGCCACTCCCGGCCACCGCAGCCTCAACATGCT
>NW_007085106.1:157265-162474 GCF_000164805.1 Carlito syrichta
GAACCCGTGGGCTCAGGCAATCCACTCACCTCAGCCTCCCAAAGCGTGAGATTACAGGCTGAGCCATGGAGCCCTGCTGGCATCTCAATTTTCAGTGCCCACTACAAGGCCTGGCCTACAGGCAAGCTTGAATAAACAAATGGATGGATAAATAAGCAAATGAACAAATACTCAAAGAACAAGAGGGTGTCAGCTGGATGGTCTGACACATGGTACTTATATATGACCAAAGAGGTGGAGCTAAAGAAATGAGCCAATAATTATAGGTACATTTTCCCAGGGGCCTTTGAGAGACAGTGACCCCATCTCCCCATTTGTCTACCAGGGTGGAAATTGACAGGAGGGGTATCCAGGGCAGGCATTAGGGAAAGTTTCAGGCATTCAGTGGTGTCGACACCATTTCCATCCCTCTTCCCATACCTACTTGCAGCCTTAGGGAGGAAAGAGAGATGTCTGCAGAGACCTGGCTTCTGAGCAAAGAAAGAGCCCAGAGGCCTGTTCCCAGAGGCCTCCTAGAGCCTCCTGCCCTTTCTTTCTGATGGGTTGGTCTAGGGCAGTGGTTTTCAAATATTCTTTGTTAAAGTCATGGAACTCTGTGACAAGCTCTCCTGTGGAGTGGGATCGGGGGAGAGTCCCCAGGGGACCGCAGTCACGAGACTGGCAGCATCCCGGTGCTGGGTCAGGGACCAGTTGCACAAGCAACAGATTCCCAGGTCCCACCCCGGAGACTCCAGATTGGCAGGTCTTGTTTGTTGGGTGAGGAAGCCCTTGGCATCTGGTTTCGAGTGCTGTTTCCTAAAGTCTATAATTTGGGGCAAAGCCTCACCGTCTCTAAGCCTCAGCTAGGAAAGTTCTGTACAAATGCGGATTCTAAGAGTATGTTACTTGTAGATGAGGATGTTGCAAGACAATGCCTCTGAAGCCATGACTGTTTTTTCTCCATTGTGATTGTCAAAGGCGCCTTCAGGTGCTCCTGAGGCAGAGCCAGGTTTGGGGACCAGTAGCCAGGAGGCCACTCCCACCCCGAGGCCACCATTGTTGTAGGGTTCCATTCAGCTCTTCCACCATCCTCTGTGTTCCAGGACTCTTCACACAGCTGCAGCTGCCTGCTCTCTCCTCAACCTACCCTCCTTTCCTCCCTCCTGACTCTCACTTGGTCTCTCCTCTTAGCCTCCCACCCCCAGGCCCTGGAGAGAGGGATGCAGCCAATCTGTGTAGCATCACCTGCAAGACTCGCAGGTGCTCCGGGGACAATGGACTTTATGCCATCCTCTCCCCACACTCCCAAGGCCTCTCAGAAATTGGGGGCAGCTTCTGAAGACGCTGTTTTTGGCCCAGGCACCATCAGCCCAAACAAAGGCATTTTCTATGGCTGCTGGGAAGGAGACAATTGTTTCCATTCAGCAAACATTTGCTGCCAACATCAATGTTTTCTCTTGGAAGCCAACGTTCGGTTGAGAAGACAATGCCAAGCTAAATATTGTCTCTGCATAAAATCCCTTTAATTTTTTAATCATTTGGCAAACACCTCCTCCCTTCCTCCCCTCGCCCTTCTGTTCCTCTTCCCCCTGTTGCTCTCCATCTCTGGCTGGGTCTCTGAGACACCCAACATCTGGGCCGGGGGAAAGGTTTGGTGGGTCATGCAAATGCTTTGAGATCTACAGATGGTAGGCTCTGCGCAGATGCTTCAAGACCTAAAGATGGGGTGGGCCCTGGTTGGTGTGTTAGCTTTGTGTTCACCCGTGTTTTATCTGGTTATTTTAATGAATGCAGACATAGACTTTTCCAGCCTCCACTCTAGTCTAGTCCATTCTAGGTGTCTACGTTAAACCTCAGTTCAGAAACACCAGACAGACAGTGATGAGGGGCCCTTAGGCACCAGCCAGGGCAGGGAGAAATCAGAGTTCTCCATCATTCCAGGGCGGAGGGCTGGAGTGTATTTATGTTCCCTTTTGTTTCCCAAGCTTCCCCACCCACCCTCAAAGAGGATGCTATTTATTTCACTCCCTGTGCCATGGTCGGAGGCTACTCAGAGCTTCTGGCCTCCAAATTCCCCAGCACTCCGAAGATGTGTTTTCTGCCCTGTGCCCCACCTGTCTCCTTCCTAACAGCACCATGGCTCAGGGGCTGGGCCACTCTCTTCCACTTCCATCTTGCTACCTGCCCTTCTGAAACTACCTTCCCATCATCCCACCAGGCAGGCCTTCTTCCCAGTGCCCTCAGAGGCAACTGCACACCTAGAACAAACTTGTTTTTGCCAAGCCTTCGATTTGAATTCCATTCAGAAATCTCCCACCCTGGGAAGTAAGAATTTCCATACCACAATCCAGAAGGTAAAGCCTCTCTGGTCAGAACTTGCAGAATGAGTGAATAAGTGGATAAATAAATTGTTGAGTAGCTGGGTGGAGGAATTCAGGGATATGTGAATAAGTGCATGAATGACCAAATGTGAGAGAGACCAACGTGTGAACTCAGCCCTGTGTCTGTACCCAAGGGCACAGCATGTGCACTGACACTGGAGGTGAGTCTGATAAAGCTGAAATCATGTGGAAAGAGTCTCCGTGGAGCGTCTCACTGGTAAAGGGCAATTGTGTTTTTTCCTCGTCAATGATAAAAGCTTTGCCATCCTCAGAAAGAACACCAGCTCTGGAATGTGAACTGTCTGTCTGGGATAGATTTCTAACTTCACCAATTCTTGGCTTGTGACCTTAAGCAAGTTGTTTCACTCCTCTTGAGCCTCAGTTTTCTCGCCTATAAAATGGGGTATACCTTCAGAATGGGGTTGCTTTGGAGAATTGGGGATTTGAGCATCAGTCACTTGCTAGTGTTAGCTCTTGTCTTCCCAAGGAGGGTGAGGTTTTCAGTTCTATGGAAGACGTAAGCTTTGAGATAAATGAGGAAAGGAGTGACTGCACATTGCCTGTCAGCACCGTGGTGAAGGCAGCAATGGCCACCAAAGGCAAAGGCCACTGCTGGGCTCCAGAGCAACATCTGTAGGAGCGTGGAGATACCCAGAGGGCCACCAGACACCCATCCGTCCCATGTCTGTCTTAGCTTCTGGTGGATGTTTGACATCACATGAACCAGTCCAGGGTGGGTGGATTAGAAAAAAGTCCTTCTTGCTATGAAGAAGGAAGCTTCCTAGAAAGAGTTACCACTTGAATACCTAGCCCAGGAAGACCAGGGAAAGTGCATACTGGGATTCAGGCATATTAACCACTGTGACCTGCCAATCGCTGTGAACCAGAGAGCAGACAGTGATGACAGCCAGGACAAGAATGATGAGCTACATGATGGCTGTGACCTTGGCCATGTTAATCTGCGTGCCTCTATTTCCCCATCTGTATCATAGTGATAACAGCATCTGGATAAAGTACCTGGCACATCGTGAGTGATATAGAAATGGTAGCTCTTACACTAGGTTGGATTATTGTTCTCAAATCTTCGCTCCCTCTCCTTGCAAGACTTGCAAGACTCTCCAAGGACTTGGAGCATAGCCGTGTGACTTGCCTTGACCAATGGGATAGAGGTAAGCGGGGCAGTATTCTAGTTCCCAGAAGAAGCTTTTCAGAGTATCTTCTGCCTGCTCTCTTCCTCCAGCCTCTGCCGTGAGAATGGCATGTTCTAGATAATGGTTATTTCTCTAGCATAGGACCTGGGACCAAAAGACTGTGAAGTCCAGCCAAGTTCAGCTAGGTGCAGGCGAGCAAGCACTGGGAATGAGAGCAAGAAAGAAATGTTTGTTATTATAAGCCACAGAGTATTGAAGTTGTTGACACTGCAACAAAAGCTGACTGATACAGCTACTATTGGTATCATTTTTCCATTTTTCAGTTAAGGAATCTGAGGCTCCCAGAGGCTGTCACTTGCTCGTGGCTACCCAATACTAAGTGATGGAGATGGGATTCAAACTCAGATTCATTCATTCATTCAGCTTAGTGAGTATCTGCCCTGTGACAGGCACTGAAAAGGCAGAGAGGGCCCTGCTCTCATTCAGATGGAGCTTACATTTGCCTGGGGAAAAAACAAAGAAACACAGTCCACCAGTAAAATCCCAGGTGGTCATAAATGGCTTGAAGGATATAAAATAGGGTGATGTGACGAGGACCAGGGAAGGGGTGAGGGACCATTTAGAAAGGGTGGTCAGAGCAGATCCCTAAGGAAGTGACATCTGCATTGAGATGTGAAGGAGAGAAAGCCAGCTGTGGAGGGAGGCAGGAGAAGAGCACACAGGCAGAGGGAACAGCAGGTGCAAAGGCCCTGAGGCTAGAGCAAACATGGGACATTCTGGGAACAGAAAGGGCCCAGTGTGGAAATGAGAGGCAGGGAATAGACTGTAAGGGTCAGAGTGAGAAAGACAATGTTCATGTGGCCCTGTCATCTCCGTACGGTAAGGAATTCAGACGTTATTCTAAGAGCATGGAGGGTTTTAAGCAGAGGAGATATATGATTGGGTTCATATGTTCAAGTTATCATAAATCTGCAGGAGGCCAGCTGGGAGACTCTGGCAGTAGTGCAGAAAGGCGATGGTAGCTAGGCACAGGTGACCAGTGTGGAAACAAGCAAAGCAAACTGCCTCGAGATATGATTGCTTTAGTGGTAGAAGCTACTTGTTCGTGGAGATCTGGGGGTTGGAGGAGATAAAGAGATGATTTCAAGGAAGGATGACCTTGGTGTGACCTTGAGTGAGGGTGAGCCATACACTGAGTTGGGGAAAGCTGGAGTTCAGATAGGTCTTGGGGAGAGGGTGGAGAAAAACAAGAGTTCTGCATTAGACAGGCTCACTTTGAGAGGCCCATTGGCACTCCAGGGGTGCTGTGAGCCACAGTGTTGTACTAGGCCAAGTTCAGTGGCAAGGTCAGGGCTGGAGGCTTAAATGTGGCATCCTCAGCACATGGGTGTAATTTAAAGGGACCTGATGCAGCCCCCAGGGCATTCTAGCATTTGGACTTTAGACCTGGCTCCCTGGCTCAGAGCGCCTGTAATTCCATCACTTTGGGAGGCCAAGGTGAGAATTGCTTGAGCTTAGAAGTTTTACACCAACCTGGGCAACATATCGAGACTACGTCTCTTAAAAAACATACATACATATGTATATGTGTGTGTGTGTGTGTGTGTATATATATATGTATACATATATATATATGTATACGTGTATATATATATATATATATATATATATATATATATATATATATATGTATATAAA
>NW_007085106.1:162494-189597 GCF_000164805.1 Carlito syrichta
AATTAACTGGGCATGGTGTTGTGTGCCTATAGTCCCAGGGAGACCGAAGCAGAAGGATCACCTGAGCCCAGGAATTTGAGGTTGTAGTGAGCTGTGATATTGCCAGTGCACTCCAACCTGGGTGACAGAGTGATACCCTGACTATTTTATTGTTGGAGAGCCAATAAAATGGAGGAGGAGGAGCCAGCCAGGTAGGTGCCTCTGTCCAATTTTAGAGGCAAAGCTCATGGATAAAAAAGTTCCATGACCCCTGAAATCGGAGACTTTGCTGGCTACTGTGGTAGTCACCAGCCACGTGTGGTTACTGAGCTCTTGAAATGTGGTCAGCCACACTGAGACATGCTTACTTATAAAACACACACCAAGCCGGGCTCGGTGGCTCAGCCTATAATCCCGGGCCTTTGGGAGGCTGAGGTGAGTGGATTGCCTGAGCCCGCGGGTTCGAGACCTGCCTGGGCAACTTGGCAAGACCTCATCTCTACAATAAATCAAAAATCAGCCGGGTGTGGTAGTGCGTGCCTGTAATTCCAGCTACTCGGAAGGCTGAGGCGGAAGGATCACCGGAACCCAGTAGGTTGAGGCTGCCATGGCCGGGAGCGGCCACTGCACTCCAGTCTGGGTGACAGAGTGAGACTCCAACTCAAAAAAACAAAAAACAACACACCAGATGTCAACCACTTTAGTATGAAAAACAGAATGTAAAATATCTTATACATACTTTTTACATTGGTTACATGTTGGAATGATAATATTTCAAATATATTGGGTTAAATAAAATATAGTGATTAAAATAAATTATATCTGCTTCTTTTATTTCTTTGCTTTTCTTTTCTTTTTTGAGAAAGCAGGATTTATTGTTATTGAGAGGACAGAAAGGCTCCCACTGTGAGTGGGAGGGGACCGGAGGGGTTGCTCCTATTTCTTTTACTTAAAAAAAATGCAGACCATTGAAAATTATTACGAAGCCGGGCTCGGTGGCTCAGCCTGTAATCCCGCGCCTTTGGGAGGCTGAGGTGAGTGGATTGCCTGAGCCCGCGGGTTCGAGACCCACCTGGGCAGCGAGACCTCATCTCTACAATAAATGAAAATATCAGCCGGGCATGGTAGCACATGCCTGTAATTCTAGCTACTTGGAAGGCTGAGGCGGAAGGATCGCTGGAGCCCAGCAGGTCGAGGCTGCGGTGGACGGGAGGGGCAACTGCACTCCAGTCTGGGTGACAGAGTGAGACTCCAACTCAAAAAAAAAAAAAAAAGAAAATTATTACGAGGCCACATGTGTGTCTTGCAACAAATTTATATTGGACAGCCTCCCCTTAGAAGGGCCTCCATGGAGTGTCGCCTCTCACATAATGAAGCAATTGCCGAAGCACTGCTCAGAGCTGTCCCCAAGACTTTTGCCATCCTTTCTCTAGGATCCCTGGGTTTCCCCAACCAGGAATAGGTGTCAAATTTCCCAGCAAAGAATTCACTGACAAGTTCTCACTCTGGCCCATGAGGACCTGTTTTTGCCTAGAAATCACATGCAGTTTTCAGAGAAAAAAAATACACAACATGAAACTCAAGAAAGGAGCAAGATTCCCTGGTGCACTGCCAAGCGACTGTTCTATTTCCCACAACTCCCTGCAGTTTCTTCAAACACAAAGACGTTTGCCACATGGTCAATGAAAACATTTGGGGAAGTGTCAGAAGACCAGATGCAGGGCTGGGAAGTTTGGGAGCCGTGAGATTTCCCCACAATAGTCTCTGGCCTGGGCCTCCATTTAGAGCTACTTGGCCTGTCTCCCCAGGTTAGAGCTCCCCTGTAAACCCACCATCCACTGAAGCTTGGGCTCACAAGGATGCTCCCCAGGGTCTGCGTGGGCCCTGGGGGCACCTTGGGGTGCTGAGCAATAATCATCCCTGCCTTCCAGAAGAGAATCTCAACTCAGTAGGGTCAGACAGTTTTGGGAAAGTGTCATCTTCCTCTTGCTTGCCCCCAGCCCAGACTGGGTATGTCACCCTGCTCTGGGGCCATTTAACAAAGTGAACCTTCCATTCAGCAAGATGGAGACCTCAGAGATACAGACAGAGATAGAGCCCTAAGAGACCACATGAAGAGAGCCTGAAGACAGTAAGATGAGGAGAACAAATAACACAGAGCCAGGAGGAGAACTTTGGGGACTCAGGGCTCGGAGCAGACCTGAAGAAGGCTCAGAGGAAGGTAGAGATGGAAGGAAGTGCATCATTCACTCATTTGTCCACTCTGCCTTCCATTTGCCAGACACTGAGCTAGGAGCAGGGATGAGTCAGTGAGTGAGATAGATCTGGTTCCTGTCCGTGTGTACTTACAGACTAGTGAGTAAGATCTTAAACACACGAATCTATCTGAAATGAAATCTGTCAAGTGCTACGAAGGATAGGGATATGATGCTATGAGATCCCCCACAGAAGCACTTGCTTGAATCCGAGAGGCCAGGAAAGACTTCCCTGAGGAAATGACACTGGAGCTGAGATCTGAATTTTGGTTAATTGCACAAAAGGGAAATTGAGTATGACAAGCAGAGGAAACAGCATGTGCAAAAGCCCTGTAGCCAAAGGAGTAGACTGGGTTTGAGGAATGGAGAGCAGTATGACGAGAGCAGAAACAGCTAGAAAAAGCCTGGTAGGAGAGGAGTCTGGAGAGCAAGACTGGGCCTGACTGCAGAAACATCAGAGAGAGGAGGGGAGAGGAGTTAAGACCCTGAAGCAGAGCCTATGCAGAGCAGAAGACTAGATTATCACCGAGGAGGCCAGGTGCACAGTGACATGTGGCTGAGCTATGAAAGAGGATGGCACCAGACCTGGTGGTCACACACCTGCTCTGTCATTTTCTGGCTGGGCAGGACTCAGGTGAGGCCTCAGGCTGGCTCTCTGTGCCTCAACTTTCTCATCTGCAAAAGAGAGAGAATGTGTACCTTGAGGGGATATTGTGAAGATTAAACAAAATAATACCTAGAATCATCTTAGCAGAGCACTGGCACGTAGTAAGAGAGCACAGCTATTAAGTTATATATATATATATATTTTTTTTAGTTGGAGTCTCACTCTGTCTCCCAGGCTGGAGTACAGTGGCATGCTCATGGCCACCCCATCTTCAACCTGCTGGGTTCCCACAATCCTTTCGCCTCAGCCTTCCAAGTAGCTGAAACTACAGGTGTGTGCTACCACGCCGGGCTAATTTTTTTTTTTTGATTGTAGAGACAAGGTCTTGCCATGTTGCCCAGGCTGGTCTTGAAACTGCAGATTCAGGCAATCCATTCACCTTGGCCACCCAATGTGCTGGGATTACAGGCTGAGCCAATGAGCCCGGCCAAGTTATATGTTTTTATAAATATTATATTTATATTATAATAATATATGATATCCCCATCCCACCTTTACAATATTGACAGAATAATAATATATAGAATTAATAATTAATAATATATAAATGTAATTTTATTTATGTTATGTATTATTATTCTGTCATTAATATTTTATATATTATATAAATAATTATATCATGTTGTATATAAATATATTATATTTATATAATAATACATACAACTAATAATATACAAAATACATGAATATAACATTTATATATTATTATTGTCATTAATATTTTATGTATTATTATTCTGTCATTAACTTTGTAAAGGTGGGATAAGGGACCCAGACAGGGAGCCCCACAGCAGAGCTGAGATTTAGGGATGGAGCAGGCCAGGGCTGGTGAAAGACAAAGCTGGAATTAGGGGAGTTATCTGGGGCTGGGCACTGCCAGGCTCTCCCACCTGCCTCCATAGTCCAGGGACCTTGGCTCCCATCTCTTCCCCCACCTGCCAAGCAGGCAGACGGGCAGCAGTGGTTGGGCAGTTGGCTGGTGTTTCCCTTGAGGGCAGGGCAAAGAGGCGGTGTCTTGGGGCTCTGTCCTGGTACCTCCCCAACTCTGAACAACGACCTCAGCCTGGAGCTTGAGTTTAAGAAAGAAGACCCTATGTCTTATGCGAGGACCAGCTTCAGAGGCCCTCTGTGGAATCCAGTCACCTTGAGCCTTCTGGGTAGGGCCTTCAATTCAAGGGAGCCTGGGAGACGGGCTCCTGCCAAGGCAAGCACCGCAGGACCCTGGGCACTGAGACTGAAATGAACAGGGTTGGTGCATTTCAGATTTCTCAAAGATCTCAAACTGTGACTCTGCCTTTAAAACTTGTCTTGTTTCTTCCATTTTAAAGGTTTGAGGTTGTTTTTTAAACACTGCTTGTGTCTGAAGAAATCTGAACAAAGGAACTTGGGGAATTTCGGAGGTAATTAGTATACATGTAATATTTATTGCTTTTTTCTTAATTATAAAAATAACATATGCTCAACTTGGAAATTTGTAAAGCATAGAAAAAGACAAATTTAAAAACTGACTTAAACCCACTCTCCCCAGATTCTCATGGTTAGTAGTATTCATGTAAGGTGTGTATATTTTTGAGCTTAAATTGCAAAATATACTGGTCACTGGACTGGAGTTTTCACGTCCTGGATCTTATTTTGTTCTCACAGTAACTCTATAAGGCAGTACTATTATTATTCCCATTGCAAAGGTTAGGAAAGTGAAGATTTGAGCTTCACTGAGCCTTTCTCCCCAGACTCATCTCTTACCAGGCTTTTTCTCGCTGTTTCTGCTCTGGTCCTATTGCTTTCCATTACCCAAATCCAGTCTACACCCTTGGTCACAGGACCTTCGCACACACTGTTTCCTCTGTTTATCAAAGAGTTTGCTCAATGTCATTTTTTAAAAAGTGAGAAATAGCTGGACTGGAGCCAGACACAAATCTGCCTAACCCTGAGCCCACACACATCGCCACATTCAGCTTCCTTTTCAGGTCACATTCTCATAGTCTTCTTTTCCATGCATACGTATGCATTTATATTTATATTTGTACTTGACTGCATTACCCAGCCTGCTTTGCAGCTCATCCTTTTCACTTTGCAAGATATCATGTAACATTTTCTCAAATCAACATCTATTCTTCTACTACACTATTTTTAATGTCTGCATAGTATTCTGCAGTTTAGATGAGCGATGCTCAAACATTAGCTTCAGCATCGCCTGGGAACTTGTTGGAAATGCAAATTCGCAGGACCCACCCCAGACCTATTGCAACCAAAATTCTACCAATGGAGCCCAGAGATCTGCGTTTTAAGAAGCCTTCAGAATGCTTCTGATGCATGCTAAAGTTCAAAAATGGGTTCTGTATACTCCTTAACCTATCTCCTAGAACTGGTACATGTAGATTGTTTCCAGGTTTGGGCCATCAAAAACAAGGCAAAATCCGCATCCTCACACCTGTAAATATCAAGAGAGTGGTTTTAAAACAAAGCAAGCGTTGAAACAAAAAACATAAATTAATAAATGTTACATTTGAAAGGAAAACTAAAGAAAAGCAGGAGAGATTTTGATCAGCCCTAAGGAAATTCTTTCCCGCAGGAGGAATGCTGCAGGAGCCCGTCAAGTCACCCGTGGGGACGGCTCATCCCTGCAGGCAGCCTAGGAGGTGCAATGTCCCCAAGCACTGTGAGGAAAGCCAACCCTTCTTCTGTAATCCCAGCTTTGGCGCATGCTGGCTGAGATGTTTGTTCAAGAGACAGCTGCTGTCTGGGCCCACCCAGCAGGGGGAGGGCAGAGGGGCTCGGTAGCTGTGAAGACAGAGCTAGAGGGCAGGCTAGCTTGGCACCTCCCAGCCAGAGATTTCATTAAGTGAGGGCCTGCCGAGAGGGCTCGCCCGCTCCTCCCTGCCGCCCTGCCAGGCTGCTCCTTGTTAGCCTGAGGCCGAACCCAGGCTCTGAAATAAACTCAAGGCCCTTCTCCGGGGTCTCGGAAAACACCCTCCATCTGATGCCACATGGATCTCTGTCAACAGGGCATTATCCTGCCTGCTCTGGGGCCCGGGCTCCACGAATGCCTGCCAGTTCTCCTTCCCATCCAGCTCCCGAGCCTGCCTGTTGGCAGAAAAAGTTTGCTGGATCTAATGGGCCCGAGGAACAGCTTAACAAAGAACTAAGGAAAGCAATTTTCACTTTCCAACATGCATCAGTTTCCCTGCCTGTAGAATGGAAGTAACAATCCCTGTCCAGTGAGAAAAGGGCTCAAACATGGACTGTAAAGGGTAAGTCTTGTGGATTAGATGGGCTTTTTCATGTCATTGCTGTGTTTTTTATTCTGGAAACTGCTGATGCTGGCTAGCTTGGAAAGCACAGGACTTGGGGGACACATTGGCCTGAATTCAAGTCACAGCTCTTTCACTTACTGACTGTGTGGCCTTGGATGTATCGCATGTCCTTTCCTGTCTTCTGGTTCCCCAACCGGAAAGCGGTAGTAGCTAAACCTGCCTTGTTAAGCAGACATGAGGACTGCATGGGCTTACAGGGAAGAGAGCACCCAGCACAGGGGGCAGGCCACCGCAGAACCAGGGTCTCAATCCTTCCTGCTCTGGGGAGCTTGTCTGCCTTTCTGTATGGGAGAGCATACTGTGGAGCGAGTGGCACTTTGACATCCAATACATGCAAATGTGGGTCCTGGCTTTGCCAGTTAATGTGTGGCCTTGGACACATCACTTCACCTTTCTGTGCCTTAATTTTCTTATCTGTAAAATGGGAGAAACAATAACACTTTATAGGACTCTTGTGAGAATACGATAAAATCATGTTATTAACGTGCTTGCTTTTAAGGTATCATTGTAACCATTTTTCCAGATGCAGCGAGGGCTGAATCTTTGTATCATCAAACATCAGAAATGTGGCCACACGTGGAGAGTTGACTGCTTTTCAGTTTTGATTGGATACTCAGAAGACAGGTATTTATTGAGCACCAATCATGTAGCCAGCTGCTTACCAGCCCTTCGGTTCTGTAATTTGGGAATTGTGGAGCTTTTTACACTAGTCACTGAGGCCTCATACCAAAGATGCAGGAGAGTGAGGGGCCACTGTGAAGGTGAGTCAATTCCTCAGCTTATGTAGACGCATCCCAGGGCAGTGGTCATCTTTGACAGTCTTTCTCCCAACAACCTCCAGAAGAAGCAAGACCTTGAGAAATTTCAGGTTAAAAAGCAGCTCTCAAATTCCACTGTAGGTTATTCAAAGGAGAAAAAGAATAAAAATCAATGCGATCCCAGTCTCTGGTTCTAAAGAGCAGTCGCATTTTGTTTGTAACCTGAAGGGATCAATAAGAGATGCTCCTTCTGGTCCATTTTTTAAACTCAATATCTTGGGTGCAATTTGGTTGACAATTATGAACAATCAGTTATCTTGTACAGTCTCGCTCTCACCACCCGCCGCCCACCCGATCAGGCAATCATGAGCTATTACCGAGGGGGTGGTGTTGCGGGAGGCCCGGTTCCTACCCGCTCACCAGTGATCACTCAGAAGTAAGCGGAGTTTGCCGATCAATTGAGTCATTGGGATGAAGAAGCTATGAATACTCTGATGCAGAAGGCTGACTTCTTGAGTTTTGGGGCCCATTAGCCAAGGTGTAGGTTCCTATTGATTAAATCATCTGTCTCCTTCGCTTTGTCAGTTTCAAGAGGCCAAGAGGCTGGGTTAGGGCTTGCAAAAGAAAATCAAATGCCCCTTGCTGCCGTCAAGAACCCAGAGAGGTGAGTGGATTACCTGAGCCCGCGGGTTCAAGACCTGCCTGGGCAACTTGGCAAGACCTCATATCTACAGTAAAAATCAAAAGTTAGCCGGGCGTGGTAGCACGTGCCTGTAGTTCCAGCTACTTGGAAGGTTGACGCGGAAGGATCACCGGAGCGCAGCAGGTCGAGGCTGCGGTGGTCGGGAGCAGCCACTGCACTCCAGTCTGCGTGACAGAGTGAGACTCCAACTCAGAAAAAAAAAAAAAAAAGAACCCAGAGAGACAACTGTCTTCATGACACCAATATCTGAATTGAGGGGATAAAAAAGCTTGGGGGCACCCTTGCGTGTTAAACGCCCCAGAGACAGGCTTGAGCTTAAACTTAGCAATTCCCTGGTGGGGAACCATCCTCCAAGGTACTTGACATGTGGCCACTTTACTGCCGGAGCCTACAGGACCTGTCCAGCGTGGCACGGCTGAGCACCAGAGACCTCAGTCCCTTCTGGGTGGACCGCTTTGAAAAACTGGTGAAGATGCTACATCCTCTCCTGAAAATAGCTCAGATACCCCCAAAGTTGCATATAATTTTAGGGGGCCTATGAAACCTAGGATAAGAACATCAAGCCAAGCCAAGGGTTTTGGAATCAGATCTTCATTCTCATCTTGGCATGCTCTTTGTTTCTGGGCAAGTAACCTTTGTTCTCCAAGCCTCAATTTCCTCCCTGTACTGGGAACTGTAATATTGTCACCCTAATAGCATTGCAAGATAATGCACATGAAACAGCAATCCACATGCCAGGCACATAGTAAATGATTAATAAGAGTGAACTAGTATTATTATTATGAATAGTAATTAACTAGTATTATTATTATGAATAGTAATTAGTAGGAAATAGCTATGTGTCAGTTAGTCTCTCTATACTGCATCTATAGTAAAACAAAGACCTAATAGGACTTACTGCACATTTAAGGAAGTGTCACTTAAAAGGATTTGTATGAAGCACTCAACTCAGACCTTAAACATTCTAGGTGCTCAATAAATTGTAGCTGTTTATTATGATTGCGATTGTGAATATTTTGTTATTACTGAATGTTACTGACTGTGTCCTGGGCACATTCCATCTGCCAGTGATAAGCCAGCGACAAAGACACTGGGGTTTATAATGGACTCTGGCAGGGTGGAGGGGATGGGAGGCAGAACAAAGTTGCAAGATGAAAGATCTACCATGGACCTGCTGTGTGACCTTGGCTAGACCTCTTTCCCTCTCTGGGTAGCACTTTCCCTGAACATATGGTAGGAGACTGACTTGATGATTTGCAGAGGGCTAGACTCTGATGGGCTCAGTCCACCTAATGAACTGCAGAGGAATTTTGCTGTAGCCGACTGCAGGTCTTGACAGATGACAGTGAGGGAAGACCAGGAGGGAGACACAGCATGGGCAAAGGTAGTGTCCTCCTCCTCTGTCTTCTCCTTTCCCTTGGAAGCATAGGGCTTATTGTTTCCAGGGCCTTCCCGAACTTCCTTGCCACTGTGAGTCATCTTCCATCATTGCTCCGTGGCCCTGCAGGCCACCCAAGTGTCATGTTCACTTCAGGTCCCCGAAACCATTCCCAGAAAACTGGATATTCTTTAGAGCACTCTTTGTACTATTTGTGCTTACCCATTTATATGACTCTTCAATTCAAGTCTAACTTCCTCACCAGACTGCATGCTCCTTGAGGTCAGGGGTGGTATGAACTGGCTTAATTCAGTCTCTCATTTCCAGCTCCTGGCCAAGTGCCTGCCACATAGTAGGTCTACAGTATATACCTATTGAATAGATGAATGGATGGATGCAGAGGTTAAGAGGTAAAGTAGAGACTTTCTATACAGCCAGACCCTTCCAGATATGAACTAAAAGGAAGTTAGAAGGGAGAGGAACCCTGTATCCAAATGTGTGTGCTGTGGATCTCTGGGAGGTATCACATCTTTGAACACGGTGGCTCATACCTACAATCCCAGTACCCCGGGAGATCAAGGCCGGAGGATTGCCTGAGCTAGGTGTTCGAGACCAGCATGGGCAACATAGTGAGATCTTGTCTCTACCAAAAATAAAAATATTAGCTAGATGTGTTGGTGAGTGTCTGTGGTTCCAGCTACTAGGAGGCTGAGGCAGAAGGATCTCCTGACCCCAGGAGGTTGAGACTGCAGTGAGCTATGCCACTGCACTCCAGCCTGGGGGAAAGGGTGAGACCCAGACTAAAAACAAAAAACAAAAAGCAAAATACCCAGGTCTCCTCCCACTAGGACCAGGATGGAGTCCCAGGGTCCTTGACGACATGCCCCACCCTTTTCTGGGTCTTTGCAACCTTGCCCCAGGGCTTCTTCCCGTTGAATGGCAACCTTGTCTCCCTCACCCCAACTATCTTGCTTTCACAAAAGGATCTGACCCATTCAGGAGCACCTGAGACTTAACTGGATTCCATTCTTGGGGTTATTTGCATTTTAATGACCTGGGATAAACAGTTTAAGTCCAAACAGTGATGCAGAGAGGTTGAGACTGTAAGGAGGAGTGGAGGCTCTTCTTGGCTTTCAGTGAGCAGGTCTCTGGGTGGGGAGGGCTTGGGCCTGCTGGTTACTGTCCTCTGGGCAGGCTTGTGCGTCAGACAGCTTTTCTTGCCCCACTCCCTAACATCTACTGCTCCAAAAACGTTCTTTACTTCCAGAATTAGACAGGGCTGTCCGTGGAGCATCACAGCACCTTTCAGAACCCAGCTGCAGACCAATCCCCTTAACCTTTTAACTCCTCGCCTGCCCCTGCCCAGACCACCTAACCAGAGTGGAAGCCTGATTCAGTATCTCCCAGAGATGTGGCTCCTACACAGGGAAGTGGCAGTAGACTGGAGCAGCCAGGCTTCAAATAAGCCAGAACTGAGTTTGCAGGCAGCCCCGGCCCTTGTCCCTCCCTGTAATTAGGCAGGAGCTGGCAGGGCAGAGGAAGGGAGCAAGAGCAGGCGTGGAGGACCAGGAAAACAGCCCTCGGAGGTGCTTGTGATTCTCCTTTTAAGCCAACTCCCAGAAAACCCAGATGGCTATCCAAGACCCAGAGGGAACCTGGGTGGGGAGGTGGTGGAGAAGAAAGGGGCCGTTTCCCAGCCTCCCTGGGCAGAGAATTGGTCTGGTGAAAAGCAGGTCTACTTTAGCCTGAGAGACTGGTCTGAGCAGCACATCATCTGGTATTCATGAGCCTGGCATTAGGTCTAATGGCAAGGGTCTGCAGACTCTGGCTGCAATACTCACTATGGTCCTGCCACTCCCTTCCCAGGTCACTTGCGGACTTACCATTAGTGACATGAACACACAGAACTCAGGGTGACAGTAGTTGGCCTGCCAGGTGGGGCACACACACACAAGCACACACATCTGCATATGCCTGAACACTCAGGCATGTTGGGCTGGGTTCTAACCCAGTGTCTAGGTGAGGGTAGCAGGAAAGTTACCTCCAAATCCAGCTAAAGACTCTTAGGACACTGTTTGGGGCTGATATATCACAGGGCACTTGGAGAGCTCCAGAGGAAGACCACTGACACAAAGTTAGGAGACTTGGGGTCAAGTCTCAGGTAAGAGCTAAGATTTGCTGAGTGTCACTATACCCCTGACAAAGGGCATCTACTTTGCTGTCCCGTGTGCATGATGTGCCTTATATCCTCAAATTCTCACACAAATGTTCGAGAAGGTTTTACTATCCCATTCTATAGATTAGAAAACAGAGATCAAATCATTTGCTTTACATCATTCAACTAAGAGGCAAAGCCAAGATTTAAACTAGGTCTGTCACATTCCAGTCAAAACACAAGCCGGTGCTGTCACTCTGCTATTTACCAAACTCATGACCTTCTCAGAACCTTCGTTTCCTCATTTGCAAAGTGGACACTCATACCTCTTCTCCCTCCTACTCAGGGCTATTGTGAGGATGGTAAGTTATGTACCTAGAGACAGATAGACTCCTTGAGATGTCTAAACCTCTTTGCCCATGTTAAATTCTAGGCTACAAATTAGTCAGGCATAGTAGCACATGCCTGTAGTTCTGGCTACTTGGAAGACTGAGGCAGAAGGATCGCCAGAGTCCAGCAAGTCGACGCTGGGGAGGCCGTGAACGTACCACTGTACTCCAGCCTAGGCTACAGAGTGAGACTCCAACTCAAAAAAAAAAAAAAAAATTCTAGGCTAGGAGATACAGACTGCCCAAGAGAATACAGAACATTCTAGGTATTCTTACCATGAAAATTCCATTCCAATAACTCGAGAAACATTCTCTTCTTTGTGAAAAGCTGTAGAACCAACGTGCTGTGGAAGCGGTACCCCTCCCAGATGTGGCAATGCCTGAAAAGACCCAAGGTGATGTATTTCTGAGGACTTCCATCTTAGCCTCCTATACTCATTACCTTGAGGGCAGAGGGAAAGAAGAGTCAACAAGAGGCGGTTTGAGAATTCTGCCCCTTCAGCCTGGGCTGCTGCCCACCCAGAAAGCAGAGGCTCCTGCCTTCCTGCATTTAATCTCCCTCTGTCTTGCTGACTTGTCCCCAGGCAGTTCTCCCAGGGCCTAGGCCAGAGGACATCTACTTTGTTTGTACCCGTGTCAGAGTTCACCAAGAAAGCATGAGTGGGCCTCCCGAGAAGAGGACTGAGCGGCCAGGGACTGATAGTTCTGCATCTCGCAGGCCTGGGCCCATGCTGTATGCAGCCTCCAGGTGCAGGCTGACCTGGGAAGACAGAGACAGCAGATCACAGCCCTCTCCTCTGTCATCCTAGATATGAGCAAAGCTGCAGCCACCTACAAGGGGGTGGGGGTGTCCAGCTTGCCAGTCTGCCTCTTCCATACTGAGATGTCCCAGCCATGGGCACATGGAGACTTGTGAATTCCAAGTGGGAAAGGGGCTGCGAGACCTAGTTGCGTGTTGAAGATGATCTACTGATCACCTGTCCCAGAACTGGAGGAGGCTACAGGACAGAAGTGAATAGAGCACTGAAGAAGAGCCCATCAGGTGCTGAAGATGAGCTTGCTGCAAGCTGTCCTGTGGGTGGAGCTCCTCCTCCCTCGCCCCCATCTTTCTCTGCTCAGTTCCCAGGGACAGAGCAGCCCTCACTTGACCTGCAAGTCTCTCCCTCACCACATTTGTGAGATATCTTGCCCCAAGCAACCGTCAGTGTATGTGTACATATACTCTGTGTGTGTACATGTCTATGTATGCGTGCTTGTATATGTGTGCGCATATGCACATACACAGTGTATGTTGATGTGTGTGGCCACACAGGTAAGTATATGAGCGAACACATGAGTGTTTAAACACATGCATAGGCCCATATGTTTGTGTGTGTGTGTGTGTGTGTGTGTTTTCAATCCACCCTCCTCCTGACTCCCTTTTCTCCCTGGGTAACTGGGCTTCAGGGTCTGTTCTTGGCTTCTTCTCTCCTGGGTCTACACTCTCTTCTGGGATCTCCTCCTTGTCCATAGCTTGTTTCCTCCCCCATGAGACTAAAACTCCCAAATGTACACCTCCAGCCTCCGCCCTCTTATCCAGCCTTCCTTCCGATGGAAGATCTGTGTCCCTCTCAAGCCCTATGGTCCCACACTGTCTCTCACCACCTTCTTCCCTAAACCCATTTTCCCTCTAAATCTCGCTCTGCCCGGGACTGCCTTCTTCACGAATCCCAACCTCTTTCATTTGTCACATCTCATCTGTCCCATGCCTGTGGCTCCTTCTTGTGAAATAACCACCTTTTCCATTGTCACCACCACAATTGGAGGCCAGAACCTTATCACTCAACCCACCCCAGGCCCTAGCTGGTCTCCCAGCCCCCAGGCTTTCTGGCCCCAATCCACCAACTCAGGGAGAGCGGGGCCATTTATACAAGCACAAGCTGGATCATCTCTCTTCCCTTTCCAAACCTTTTGCCGGGTTCCTGTGGACTTAGGAGCTGGCTCCACCAGGACTCACATCTCCCCTCTACTGCTGGCCACCTGTGGCACTCTGGTCGTGTGAGAGACCTCTCAAAATCACACCATGATTTTCACAGAGTTATTGTGAAATCCAAGGGAGACAACATGTGAAAGTACTGCAAAGTATCTTTTATGTAATATGTATGTTACATGAATATGTTTTGTATATATTTTATAAATATGCATGTGTATTATATAAAATGTATATTTTCTTAATTTCAGTTCCTTGGTTTGAAGGAGAAGCAGTGGAGTATGTGTGTATGGGCTTGTGAATTAACAAATATATTAGAAAATGAGTATTGTATATAGTGGCATGCACGGAAATACTTTTATTTATTTATTTATTTTTTAAAAGTTTGGCCAGGCTTGGTGGCTCAACCTGTAATCCCAGCACTTTGGGAGGCCGAGGTGAGTGGATTGCCTGAGCCCACGGGTTCGAGACCCACCTGGGCAACTTGGCGAGACCTCATCTCTACAATAAATCAAAAAATTAGCCGGGCATGGTAGTGCACACCTATAGTTCCAGCTACTTGGAAGACTGAGGCGGAAGGATCGCCGGAGCCCAGCAGGTCAAGGCTGTGGTGGCTGGGAGCGTGCCACTGCACTCCAGTCTGGGTGACAGAGTGAGACTCCAACTCAAAAAAAAAGAGAAAAGTTTATTTAAAAGTAAATTAGAGAGAGAAAGAGAAGGGAGAGAGAAGATTCACCTCCCTAAGGTGGGGAAGGGGGCCAAAGCCAGGAAGCATGGCAATAGCCATAGCTCAAAGAGCACATGGCCACACCAGAGTCTAGCAGGGCAATGACCCATGGAAATACTTTTATTTATCTACCTAGTTATTCATTCATTCATTCAGCAAGCATCTGTTGACACGGTTACATATTGGCTCAAATATGTAGAAAGATACCAGTTCTAGCCTTTGATAATTTGGCATTATATATGAACTTCCTCTCAAGTCATAAGCCCTGAGAAAAGTACAGATTTATGTGTCAAGTCCCAAATCCCAAGAGAATTCATGGGAGTGGAATGTTTTCCAGGAGGTCCTGCTGGAGTCCTCGTGCAGCCTGGAAAGCCTGTCCTCTGCCCAGCTTTGTGCTGCAGAGTGTAAGGCCATGGTCAGTGCAGATGGTGAGCCTGGGCAGAGAGCAGAGGTGGGGCGAGGCCCCTGCACACAGAACCTGGAAAAGTCATGCTTGCATTTGGGCAGGGGGAGACAGAGGTCGACAAGACTTCATCAAACTGAAGTCTTTCCAATTTACTTTCAGGAAGGAGCTCCATTAACGCGAGCGTTTGGGGAAAAAAACAAAAACACTAATCACCATCCGAAATGTACATGCTATTTCCCATCTGGTGTGCGGAATTGGATCGTCTCGGGAGTCTCAGGAAAATGCAGCAGATGGGCTGGGTTTGGAACTCATCTCCCCACAGGCTGTGGGGAGAAGAGGAAGAGACTTGGCACAGGAAGCCGGCATGTGTGAGGGATGCTGGACTCCACCGGGTCCCCATCAACTGGTCCTGGAGGACCCTCCCCACCTTCGGATGCCTGATGCAGCCAGAGCAGCTGTGTTGTCTGCCCCTGTGGCCTGTGATCCATTCTGGGTAGTGGCAGCTCCTGCTCTTGGTTTGCAGAAACTCTACCCGACCTGCAGCAGTGCCAGAGAACGCTTCGAGGGGATCAGACACTCGTTTCCTCGCTGTCAACTTCGGCCAGTCGCTCTCCATGGATCACAGGCAGAGCATCCCAGTACCTTCCATAGCCACTGGCTCAAATAAGGCCAATGGCAAGCTCCTAGCACTGTGTCTGCTGGGTTATTATTTGGTTTGGGTGCCCCAAGCAGGGAAGTTGGGGGTGCTCCATGGAAGATGGAGGCATAGCAATAAACTTCTGGGGAGGAGGCCTTGTCCTCAAGCTTATGACCTGCCAAACTGAGGAGGAGGTGCTCAGGGTCCCCATGTTGCACCACTACAAATGGGCATGTGTGTTGCAGACAGCAGCTCATCCTGTGACCTTTGAGTCAGAAAGGGAGTCAGAAAGGGAAGGAATGTGTTTAGCAGGCCCGAGGCTGGAACACTCCCAGCAGGTGGAAAGTGAGATCTTGTGAGGGAAAGAGTCAGGGGAGACACAGGGCCCCTGGAGGGAAGGTTCACTACAAAGGGTGCTCTCAGAATCCTCCACTTTCAGGGTTCCTTCTAGAGAGAAGATGGCCCTTGCCCTCTCCTCCTACTGACCCCAAGGATGATCACTGTCCTTCAGATGCCAACATGCCACCAACACCTTTCTTCTCTGCTGTGACTTTCATTCCCCCTCCCGGGCCACCCACACCCCCAACATCTAATTAAGGAGAGGAAAGTAATTAAGGAAGGGCTTGTAACATTCCCTGTAACACGAACTTAATAACGCCCCACCCCTCCCCCACATCCGATCCATAAATATGACACACAGAACAACTCACTGCAACACCAAATTGTTTATTGCTTGCTAAGCTGGAAAGCACTTGAATTAACCTCCTGCATAAGTGGAGTTAGGAAAGATCCAGGCGTCTTTAAGTGGAAAGAGGACGTGAGCCAGACAGAGTCCTTGTCGGGGAACTTGGAGGATGGGGCCTCATTCATTCCCTCACTCACGCACTCATTCATACAAGCGTTCACTGAGTGCCCACTCTGCAGTAGACCATGTGGCAGTGCTCGGGAAAGAAAGGAGAATCAACCACCATTACCTCTGCAGTTGGAGACATGTTGTCCTTTGCAGTTTTAAAAATGGCAACTGCAGCCCAGTGAGGGGAGGGCCTGCTACCCTTGAGAAAAGACCCCTCTCCATTTCTGGTCAAACCATTGGAATTCAACAAAGCTACTGTGCATTTCAGGTCCTGTGGGGGTGGAGAGGTATCACAGACACTGCCTGTGACCCAGAGAAGCTTGTGGTCAAGTTGGAAAGACAGACAGGGACACAGCACTAATTGCAAGCACTCATAGACCCGCTCCTTTATTGAAATATGCGCAAAGTCCAGGGAAAACATGGGGACTGCAATGCTCAACTTTGTCTGGGGAGCTGTAGAAAGGCTCACAAGGGAGCAGACATTGAAGATGGGTATGGAAGCATAAATAGAAATTCCCAACAGAGAAAAGGGTACGGAAGGATCTAGGTATGAGGAAAAGCATGTACAAAGGTGCACAGGTATGAAAGAGTGGAGGGTCTGTCTGGGTTGGGGAGAAGCCAGATGGAACCAGGTGGGCGAAGGTGGGGAAGCCATGGAGACAGCACTAAAGAGGAAGCCAATGACCAGCCATGAAGGGAAATACTCTCTAGAGGATGAGAGAACAGGAGCCAGATGGCCTGAGTTCAAAACCTGCTTCCACCACTTACCAGCTGTGTCTCAGCTTCCTCATCAGCAGAGTGGAAATAGTGGTACTCACCTCAAAAGGCAGTTGTGGGATTAAAAGAGTTAATACGTGTAAAGTGCCTAGAATGATGTCTGGCATGTGGCAAGCACTGAGTGCCTGGGATTATTACTTCTTATCACCACCCCTGAGGTGCCTGCCCAGGAGGCAGTGGAGGGTTTCTGCCAGATCAGATTATCACCCTCTTTTTTCATTTTTCATTTTGGAAAAGTCCCTCCCCCAGTGGCTGGGATACAGTGCATCCCTATCCTAGTCTGTTTTGTGCTGCTGTAACAGAGTGCCTGAGGCTTGTTCATGTATAAAGAATGGAGATTTATTTCTTACTTCTGGAAGCTGAGAAGTCTAGGATTGAGGGTCTGCATCTGGCAAGAGCCTTCATGCTGCATCATTCCACGGAGGAAGGGGAAGAGCAAGAGAGCGCAAGAGAGCACAAGAGAGTAAGAGGGGGCTGACAACAAATAAATAAATAAATGGATGAGGGAAGTGGCTGACAGATTTTTGGAACTAGCTTGAAATGTGATTGGTGTAAAAGTGTTGTTCCCTCTTGCAATAGCAAATCCACTCCTGAGATGAATCACCTATTCAAAGTTCCACCTCTCAACACTGTTGCATAGGGGATTAATCTCCCAACATGTAAATTTAGGGGACATACTCAAACCATAGCAATCCCCAAACACCACTGTCCCAGAGTCACCCAGGGAACTTGCTCAAATACGTATTCCCAACTCCCATCTCAGAATTACTGAATCAAAGTCCTCCCAATAAATGGTCACAGAGAATATTTTCCAGATGTTGGAAATGTTCTAAAACTGCATTGTGGTAATGGTCACACAACCACAATTTACTAAAAAACATTAAATTGTATGCTTTAAATGGATGTATTTTATGGTATGTAAATGACACCTTAACGATGCCATCTTTAAAAAATTTCCCAGGTGATCCTGGTAAGACGACTCCACTTGGGGATGGAGGGTAGCTGGAGAGGAGCCTCGGCCTGGCTGCAGGGCTGGCAAGCATGATAGGGAAAGGACAAAGACATGAATACATCCAGCGGGTGGCTTGCTCAGCACACACCTGGATATGAGGCTGCTTCCCTGGGCTTGAAGTTCTCTCTCATCTTAATCAGGGAAGCCATCGGACTTTGCTAAGGGCTCTCCTTCCTCTGGGCTCCCATGGCGCCCACGTCTGCCTGCCTGTACACCTCTTGTCCCAATATGTGGAAGGCCCTCTCTTCAGGCCCAGCTCTCCAGGTGTCTTGGGAGCTCCTTGAGGGCAGGTACACAGAGCTGAGCACAGACAAGGTGGCCACAGAACACACACTGAGTGCCGGGAATGCACCGTCCCTTGCTTCCTGGGTGGCGTGTGGACAGTGCTTCAGAACCTAGGTGGGGCCCTGGGAATTTGACCTTGCACACATCTTCTCAGCAGCAGATGCTAAGTTTGGCCTCCAACTCCTGGAGTGCTTCAGCAGCTGCTCCTGGCAAGACACTTCATCTCCTCCTCCTCTTCCTCTTTGGCCTACCATCAGCCTTCATTTCTCCCCTTCAAGCCTAGGAGCCGCTTGTAAGGGAGATTTCCCTTCTGTGTCCTCCAGCATCCCAACTTTGTCCCCTTGGCTCTTCCCTGGGTCTTCAAAATTCCTACCTTTTTCCAAATCTTGTCTGGATCTCAAGAAATTTTATTGTGAATATATCCCCTAGTTTGCCCCTGTGTCCCCTGTGTGGGTTCTGAAGTTCTCATCTGTCCCCTCAAGCTTTATACATTTTTCCTTTTTCATGTCCCCATGATCTCCACCTGTACCCCCTCTGTCACTGCTTGTGTCCCTTGGCCTCTCCCATTTGTCCCTTTGGATTCCTCCTTTGATCCTATGACCCTCCTGTGTCACCTCAGCCCCTCTGATTTCCCTGTGACAGTGGGTCACCAGTAATGCTTAAAAAAATAAATCAACAAATAAATGGATGAGGGAAGTGGCTGGCAGATTTTTGGAACTAGCTTGAAATGTGATTGGTGTAAAAGTGTGGTCCCTTGCATTGTCTGGAAAATTGTTTCTGTTGTTTACTCAATGGTGTGTGTGCTGGTGCAGACCTAGCCCCAAATTCCTACCACGGGCTACGGGATTCTTGTCTTTACCTCTGTCCTTCTGGTCTCTGGCTACAGAAGCAGGACTTAGCAAGATAATGACCATCTAGCTGGGGCTCCTGACTTCCCAGAGTAAGTTCCACCCATCAGCTCTCTTGGGGTGCCCAGGAGAGGAAGTATATAAAAAGCTTCATTGGCCCATCCCAGCTGCCCCTTCAAGCTCCTCTCTTCCCTAGGGTAGTGACACTACATCAGTGGCCCATGTCCCCTGACCCTGAGTGTAGGGGGCTCCCTGTTCCCAGTGGGCCACGTCAGAGTCCCTCTTATCCCTGCAGGATGGGCATCAGAAGCTTGTTCTCCATCCCCATCATCTGGTTACCATCCTTCCTCAGGCTGGTCAGCATCTCTGTGCTTCTCAGAGTGTCCCGGTACTTGGAATAGATGTGTGTGCACGTCTGAGAGAAAGGAACTCAGCTGACTGAATCAATAGCGTGAAATGAAGCCAAAGCAGAGAGAGGAGGCTGTGGTCACTGGTGCCTATCCCCAGATCATTTACTCAACCTGACTAAGCCCATGTGGAGGTTGGGAACCTGGGGTTAACTGATTGGCAGAACTTGGATCCCTGTTGCACAGGCTTCCTGTGAGATGACAGAGCTGGGGCTGGTTCCAACAGCCAAGCCTCCTCTGTCCCCAGGCTGAGGCTCCCACCCCATTCTCCTCTCCTGGCTGCCTCTACAGCTGCATTCCTTCTGCCCCTTGGGATACACAGCAACATTCAACAGCTAGGCCTCCAAGGTGCCTCAGAGCTGCCTCAGAACTGTCAGGACCCCGGGCCCCATCCCTAGCTCTAGATTCTAGTGGAGAGGAGGGTGTTCTTTTTAAATGGGGTCTCCTAAATTGCTCCAGAGCCTGGACAGTTTTTCTGGGTATGGGGAGATCCTGAAC
Source organism: Carlito syrichta (assembly GCF_000164805.1). Classification (NCBI taxonomy): domain Eukaryota; kingdom Metazoa; phylum Chordata; class Mammalia; order Primates; family Tarsiidae; genus Carlito; species Carlito syrichta. The sequence goes on from NW_007085106.1 coordinate 182,512, forward strand.
AGAGATGTGAGGAGATATCAGAAACATCACCAAAGTCAGGACCAAGAAGAAAACAGCTAGGTAGGGGTGAGGGCTTGATGTTAAGGAGGGGTTCTGGAGAAATGTCAAAACCTGGCAGCAGGTTTGGGATGAAAGCTCCGGGGCTCCCTTCCCCCAGGCAGCCGTCCAACCTGCAGGATGAACAAAATGACCCTTGACTCAGCAGCCCCCATAACTTCTGTGACTGTGATCCATGTGACTGGAGGTGGGTAGCAAAACAGAAATGCATTGGTCTTCCTGAGCCCTCCCCAGCTGGCTCACAGGAAGCCCAGTGAACCTGGAAGCCAGGGGGTGTGTGTGTGTGTGTGTGTGTGTGTGTGTGTGTGTGTGTAAACACACTGCTCTTCCTACTGGCGGCTTGGGGGAGAGAGGGTTTTCACCCTGGCTCTACTCAAGAGTCTGTGGGGTGTGTGTGTGTGTGTGTGTGTGTGTGTGTGTGTGTGTGTGTGTGTGTGTGTAAACACTCTGCTCTTCCTACTGGCGGCTTGGGGGAGAGAGGGTTTTCACCCTGGCTCTACTCAAGAGTCTGACATATCCAAACAGCAGAGACAGTTGATTGCTAAGTGCAATGTGTCCTTACAATATTCCAGGCACCATTCTAAACATATCACATGTATGAACTCATTGAATCCTCACAATAGCCATGCAGGAAAGGTACTATCATGATCTCTATTTTATAGACAGAAAACAGAGGCATGGCAAATTAGGTAAATTGCTCAGGGATTCTAAGCTGCTAAGAGATAGGACCGATCTGAAGCTAGGCTGTCTGGCTCCAGAGTTCATGTTTTCACCAGTCCTAGGTGGATGTTAGCAGGCATGTGTGTGTGTGCACGCAGAGTCATATGGGAATGTACTCCTGTACTTTTGTGTATAAAGGCATAATGCCAGGGACAGGTACCCACTGGTGCCCAGCTCCCTGCATCTGGAGGAATTACCCCCCTCTTCTTGACCCACAGAGCCTGCAACTCTTCCCTGCCCAGGCTGCCTCCACCTCTGATCAGTTCCACAAGCTGGTACTCAGTCTCTCTACTCTCTTGACAGGAGAAAGAACAGGAATGAAGCAAAGGCGCATATGGACACAGAGGTGCTTGGGTGTGGAGTGACTTGATTCGCAGCACCTGCTGCAGCTGGAATTCTGGCTACCCCAGCCCCATTCTGGGCACAAACAACAAGTACTCCCTCCAACATTTGACGGTTGCTAGAAAAATCTCTTCTTGGAACAAGGCAGGACAGAGGCTCTATCATCAGGAATTTACTGTCCCTCGAGTGGGGACTAGGACTGTCCCGACGAGGGCCCACCCCCTCAGGATCCCAGGGCAGGGAGGCAGCATCTCTTCCCATCGCTGCTCCCCTCTGCCCCCAGCTCCTCCTCCTGAGTGTCCTGGACACGTGCTCCTCTCCACTCCTAGCCTGGCTGTCTGCCGTCTTGCCTTGTCTTGCGGGCGGAGAAGAGCCATACCTGTGTGCCAGGGAGGCACAGGTGTGCCTTCACCACTCACACAGTGTACCACCTGCTGGAATCTTGGCGGAGGGCAGACTTGGGATGGGATCCACGGGAGAGACAGTCTGCGGCATAATTAAGAGGGAGCAAAACACAAAACAAAACAATGTTTTCCTTCCTCTCTCTTTTCCACCACTTGCCCTAATTATTTTCCCACTTTAAAATTCTACATCAACTTTAATTAAGCTGGCCTCGGGCAGGCAAGTCTGGCAAACTTGGAGAAGTTCACTTGTTTATTTTCTTATCGCTCAGTGATTGGATTTTCGAGGAGCACTCGGTCTCTCACTCTCTGAGGAGGGATGATGGCAGCCTCCAGCCCGCAGGGGGACAGGTGCAGCTGAGAACTGGCTGGCCGCAGCCTGGGAGGGAGGCGCTTGCCCACAAAAATCTTTTGTTGGCCGACTCATGCTCCAATTTTGCCTCCCCTCCCCATCGACCCCTGCAAGGTCAAGGACAGAGGGCAGCAATTGTTAAGCAGTAAAGGCAGTGCTGGACTGGGAATCCAGACACTTGGCTCAGAAGCTGTTTTGCCCCTTACATTTTGGGCACAAGTTACCTATCCATTCATTCATTCATTCACTTATTCCTTCATTTGCTCATTCTTTCATGCGCTCTCATTCATTCATGCATGCATTCACTCATTCATCTGTCTCTCCCCATCACACTGAGTGATTGTACATGACTGTTCTGCCCTCCCCGGCAAGTTGACTCCTTTGAGCCCATTTCTTCACTCCTGCATTTCTGAGTTGATTCAAAGACAAGAAAACCGCGATACAAGTGGAAGCCCAGGTGGCTCCTGGCTCAGTGGGTGGCACCTTGGGACACATCCGATGTTAAATTCATCATTAGATGGGGGCCCTGGTCTTTCCGGGCTCTGGTCTTTTCTAGCAGGACAAATGCCCAGACCATGTGAGAGAATGGTCAGATCCTGAGGAATTTTGTGATCAAGTGGAGGATATGAGAGCTGAGGCCCTGGTGGAGCCAGGACGCTTGGGTGGCTGGCTGGGAGCTCAGCATATGGCTGGGCACCCTGGGCCCTAACAGGAGGGTGGATGGTGTCTGAGGCTCAGCTGGAAGCGTGACTGAGACTGAGAGGAGCAGGTAGGTATCTCTGTTGGGTGTGGTGGGGAGGCAGTGCACTCGGGACAGAGTGGATGGGCTAGTGAGTGAATGACTATGTGAGTTAATGGTCAGGTGACTGAGCAAAGGGCTAAGCACATGAATAAGTGAGTGAACAACTGAATGACTGAATCCAAGAGTAGGTGGCTAAGCAAATGGATGAATAGATGCATGAATAATAAACAAGTGGGTGAATGTGAGTGAATGAATAAGGGAATGAGTGAGGGAACACGTGAGCAAGTAATTAAGCAAAATTAATGGATGAATAAGTGAATTTCTGTGTGGGTCATTGAGTGATTGAATTAATTAGGGAATGACTGAATAGATGGTGAGTAGATGAGTTGGTAAGGGATTGAGTACATGAATTAATGAATGGGTGAATGAGTGGATAAAATGATAAACATGGATGATCCTATGAACAAATGAATGTGACGAATGCATGAGTACATGAATAAATTAATTAGGGAGTGAATGAATGAATGAACAAGTGACTCTGGTCTCCACTGGTGCTAAAGAAAGGGAACTGGTTGCCTGGACCCAGGAGGCCAGGAGGCGCTGGTTCCCTGTGGGCAGTGCTCCCTGCCTTGCCTCCCCCACCCAACAGGGCAGCAGGCCCCCTCGGCTTCCAGCCCATCGGTCGCTGGACTGACATGTGCAGATACCGCCAGGAGTGCCGGGTATAGTTTACTCCTCCACCAGAGCCATATCCAGACTCCTGAAACGCAGATGTCAGTAAAATAACATATCTCTGGTGGCCTGTCTACCTGTATCCCTCACTGCTGAGAAATAACTTGCAGCAGCGGGTTAAGCTGACAATAAACACAGGAATTGACTTCAGAGGGAATGAACTTGCCTGTTGACAAAAATCGAAGGTGATGCAACCTTCACTGGGTCTGTTGCTTGCTCAGGTGGCAGCTGGGCTGTGCTTCTCCCTTCTTGGGACAAAGGCCCCAGGCTGATGAAAGGGTTTCTATCTCTATGCCAAGCGGTGGGTTGCAGTGTCCTGCAAAGGGCTGGGGGCTGGCTTGTGTGATGTGCACACGCTTTGCCGTTGGGAGAACTCTGTGTAGCAGAGTGGGCACTGGGGAAGGCCTATTCCCTTTCCCCCCCCTGCTTGGGCACTTGGCAAAGATCAAGCAAGGATCTGGCAGCCACTTCCTTCTAGTCCAGACCTTCTGGGGTGAGAGGGGCGAGGTGGCCCCTCCCCCATTCCAACCAAGACACTCCAAGAGTAGGTCTGCAGAGCAGCCTGGTCGGTGGTAGAACACTTGGAAGAGTGGCCGGAGCCCTAGGGCTTCAGCGTCCAGCCACTGCCAGCAGCCTGCCCGCTGGGCAGCTAGAAGGGAGAAGAAGGTAGGCAGGCCTCGGCAGAGGGCACTCACGTCCTAGGAATCTGCACTCAGCCACCGCACGCGTTTACTCCGCGGTTTCCCAGGGAAGCAGAGATCATGAATCTCGGTAACTCGAGCCCAGGGCCTCATCACTCAACGTGATTGTGGGGGGATTGAGAGCTGGAGTGGATCAGTCTAAACAAAACACGCACACAGGGGACTCATCCAAATGAACACGCTCTCGGCCACCACTGGGGGCCCCCTCCATCACCCACAGAAGGTAGGGAGCAGCCTGTGGGGGGGCCTGGGAGGGGCTGGCAGACTGGGGTTTCTTCCTGGGAATCCTACCCTCACTCCCACCTGTGAGCCGGTGGGAGACATGAATCTCGCTGGCAGCGACTCAGGCCAGCGCAGCCGTTTTCAGGGATGTTAATGAAATGCGGGAGCACTTGTCCTTTCAGACAGCGGCCCCTTTTATTTGGGAATGAAAAGCTGCATTAGTCTGAATGAGGTTTGGAGGCCTCATAAATCCGGCGCTGGCTGCCTCGTGGGGGAGCTGGGAGCCCAGGCCTGGCTGGTGGGTAGACTTGTTTACCAACAATGCAAAAAGCCAGGATTGGCGGCGGCTCCCAATCCCCGGAGATGTGGCTTGGGATGGTGCCAGCCCCGGAGCCTGCTAGTGGCAGGGTAGCCTGGAAAGCACGCGATGAGGTCGGGCAGAGGGCTGCAGGTTCCTCTTCATGAGCTAGGGACCGGTTTGCTCTGGTAAAGTGCCTAGATCATTTTCTGCCTGTAGCCTTTCTAGAAGCAGCCAGGGGCCTCAGGGGGCCTCCACAGAGGTGGTGAGGATCACCTAAGGCCTGTCCCCGGCTTGGCCCAGGTGGTGTAGGACAAGGGTTAAGCCTGCATGCTCAGGAGTTTGATGACCCTGTTTGTGAATACTGACTCCTCACCCAAGTGCCTACCAAACAGTGATGCCTGGAAAATTTTAGTGAAAGGGAGGAAAGGGCAAAAAAGGAAGGAAAGAAGGAAGTAGGGAATGAAGGAAGGAAGGAAAGGAGGAAGGAAGGAAGGAAGGAAAAAGGAAGGAAGGAAGAAGAAGAAAAGATCATATACTAGCTTGTGACTTTGGATGTCTTTCTTAGTCCCTCTGAAGCTGAGAGTCTTCATCTGTAAAATGAAAAAAATCACAAAGACCTTATGGCAGTGGGCTGTGGAGAGATGGTATGAATGACACATGTAAGGCAGCATGTTGTCCGGAACATGGAGAAATTGGAATAAGTGCTAGTGGTCACTATTGTCACTGCTGTTGTTTTTGTCATTACCATGCATCCCGTCCTCCCTCGGACTGTCAGGAAGCAGGCTGTGGTCAGTTGGGGGAAACCTCTGCGTTACAAAATGGCTTGCAGCTAGGTCAAGAATGAGGCCTGGTCTGGGTGGGGGGGCTGGGGGAAGCAGCTCCCCTCTGACCCCAGGGTTCCAGCTGGGCTTCCTAGTCCAGGAGCTGGGCCCCACCGCCTCTGCAGCCAGGAGGCTGTTCCCCACCGCAGCCCTACGTGGCAGCAGAAGAAAGCCTCCATCCACAGCGTGCTGTGGTAACTCCCGCCCACTCTGGGATGCAGCAGGAGCAGGTTCCAGGCTGTGCTGCTTCCCTGGGGGTGCTGAGGGGGCTCGCAGGTGCCAGAGCCACCCTCTTGCCCTCTGGGGGCCTCAGATTCTTGCCTACCTTCACATCTGTAGCTTTTTTGGAGACCGTGCCTCCTCCTCCTGCTCCCCACTCCCGCTGGCCTCAGGTCGGCTCACTCTTGCCAGCCACACCTCTACCTTTCTGCTTCCCTGCCAAGCCACTTGCAGGCTGTGTGCAGGACAACCCATACAGAATTAGGCTTTCAGCCCCGCATCCTTTTTCGCTTCCAGTTCAGGTCCATTTCCATTTCTCTATCAGGACACCAGAATTTTCCTCCTTAGAGAACAACCAGGCCTTCTGGTTCCTTGGGGCCATCAAGCCAGCTGCAGAAACTGATAGGCAGGTGATGGGGGAGGAGGTGTGAGTCTTGAAGAAGAGCCTCCCGAGCTGTGTCCTGAGGGCCCGGCCCTCTGCTCCTTCTCCTGCGTCCCCTGTGCTGGTGCCCACTGGGGCCCTTCTTCTCTATCAAGAGGTGGCAGCTGCTGCTTCTCTGGCTCTGGGCTGTGTGTCCTTCCCTCTGGTCCCTCGGGCAACATTTTCCAGTGGCCGGTTTTGGGAAACCAGCCCCTCCTGCCTGAGGGCTAGGGAGGCCCAAGTTTGGCAAAGGCAGACACCCAGCAGCCTTCATTTGCTGGATTTTTCGAGGAGTCTCTCTCATTCTTTCGCGGGGAGCCCAAGGAGTCTCTCCTCCTCCCACAGCCACGGTGGCGGCGACCTCAGGTGGGAGGGAGTCCCCTTCTAATTGTCAGGATCGGTCACACAATGATACTCATGTCCCCACACAATGCCATGGTCTCCTGCGCCCAGACAGGGAGGGAAAGAAAAGAGGGAAATTAACAGGCGGGTTAGAGCTCGGCTCATAGTATATTTGTAAGAAAATTAAAGATTTGCTCTTCAGATGTTGGGGGCCATGCTCCTACCAGACAGCTGGCAAATGGGAGAGATTGGAAATGATGGAATAGATCAAATTATTTAAATGAGAAAAATAAATTCACACACAGCCTAGCCGCTGTCCGGTGACAGATCCGTTTATTTATCTACTGTATTGGCACCGCTTTGTCTCTGTCAAAAAGGTCATTAAACTCGCCTAACTGCGTAATCCGCAGCCTCCTGCTCCAGCCTCGCTCCACAGCCCTTCCCTTCCCTCGACACCCAGCGCCACTTGGAAAAAAAATTATTATTGTTAATAAACAGCGTGGCTTTTGTTTTTAACCCTTCTAGTCTGCTCCCCCGCGGGTCCTGATTCAGCCCTTGGAAAACGACAATTTCTCTTTATTCTTTCTTAGGAGGAGTGGGGAAGGGGCGCCAGCCCCTCCTGCCCAGCTGGGGAGAGGTGCGAGAGGGCGAGGGGCCCGGCGCACACGCCCCGGGAAAGCTCAGGCGGCCGCGGGCTTCCCCGCAACCCCGGA
>NW_007085107.1:0-879 GCF_000164805.1 Carlito syrichta
GCACCCCGTCACTTGCCGCTTTTGCTGCCTATATCTGCTTTCTCACGGTCTCATCCTCGGGTTCTGTGCTCAACGACATCTCGTGACTAACAGTTTGAGGGCTGACACTTGTTTTCTCAAGAATTGCATCTCAAGGCCATATCATCATCATCATCATCATCCCCGGACCGCTTCTTCGAGGCCACGTGACCACCAACCTCTGCTTTCTCTAGGCTCTGCGTGCTACGTGACCACCACATCCCGGCGAGGGGTGTAAAATGGGCCCACAGAAACAGACGGGTGCTGGTTTCTCTTTGAATACCATCTCCTCTCGTCTCCCCTTTAACCGATGTATTTTTCTCTAACCGGTCAACCCGTCCTCTTTTGCTCCGCACTTGCCTTGAAGTGTGGCGTGAAATGACTCCTTCTAAATAATTCAAAAAATATGTCCCGGTGTGGCTATCTGAGACAACTCTCTCCGCTGTTCAAGAGAGCAGTTCTTCCGGGAAGAGAAGAGAGTGGTTTCTTATCATAGAGGCCTCGAGCCGGGCTCGGTGGCTCAGCCTGTCATCCCGCGCCTCTGGGAGGCTGAGGTGAGTGGATGGCCTGAGCCCGCGGGCCGGAGCCCCGCCCGGGCGGCGAGACCTCATCTCTACAATAAATCAAAACATCAGCCGGGCGTGAGAGCGCGCTCTGTATTTCCGCTCCTCGGAAGGATGAGGCGGAAGATCGCCGGAGCCCCGCACCTCGAGGCTGCGGTGGCCGGGAGCGGCACCGCACTCCGGTCTGGGCGATGGAGAGCGACTCCGACTCCAATTTATTATAATAATAAATATAATTAAGACTACAAGAGGCCTCTAAGCGTGCTCTCAGGGTCTTGGGCAGACGTTCTTCCCTTGG
>NW_007085108.1:0-1522 GCF_000164805.1 Carlito syrichta
CCTTTGGTTGTCCTTTCTATGTTTGCAGTAATCATTCCCTAAAGCTCTTTGTAAGGTCTCTCTCTCTGTGCTGTCATGGCTTCAAAAGGATTGTCCACAGTAGCAAGATCTGTTCAGCATGAGAGTTTCCACTTGGACCCTGTTGTTTATGCTTCTGCTGGTCTCCAGCAGCCACTTGGCACCAAATCCCTTCCCTTCATAACTTGCTTTATCAGACAGATGGCCTGCACTCATTCTGTGAACACTAGTAGCTCTGCAAGGCCAGTAAGAGTGTTTGGCTTTCAAAGTAGTCACTTACTGGACCTTCATATTTTTGAAGCCAAATTAATGTCTCAGCCATGGTGTTCTGGTTTTATTTTCCTCCTGGGCCTGTGTATTCCTAAGACATCTCCTCATCATGTACACACATGACTTATTTTTCCTCATCATGGAGACTTGAGTGACCATTCTCACAAATGCCAGCTTAGTGAGGCACTAGCTTTGATTTTAAAATGGCTTAGCAAAGAGCGGCAGATATGTATCCACATTAGAGGACATTTACTTCCTTTCTACCCATTAACAGGGTATTTACTTCCTTTCCCAAATTTCTTAAAGGGCCACCGCCCATAATTGTTAAAAACAAAACAAAAATTAAAATTGTGCTTTCCGGTTATACGCTTTTTACTTTTTTATTTTATTTTTTGAGTTGGAGTCTCACTCTGTTGCCCAGGCTGGAGTGCAGTGGCACACTCACAGCCATCCCAATGTTGACTTGCCAGGCTCAGCGATCCTTCTTCTTCAGCCTTCCCAGTAGCTAGAACTACCAGCTCATACTACCATGCCCCACTAGTTTCTTGATTTATTGTAGAGACAGGTCTCTCCAAGTTGTCCAATTGGGTCTTGAACCCACAGGCTCAGGGATTCCACTCACCCCAGCCTCCCAAAGTACTGGGCTTACAGGCTGAGCCACTGAGCCTGGCCTGGTTATACACTTTAAACAAGAACAAAATAAACATGCATTAAATTATAAGACATCAGACTAAAAAAATTAACTCACAAAATGTTAAATGTATCATCTTCATGACTGTCAAAGGAGAGAAGACTGCTGGGACTTAGTTGCACACAAAAATTAGTGCATTTGTTAGGATGTCATTGCTTACAAGGGAGAGAAGTCTGATTCAAATGGGCTTGAACAATACTTTTCACCTCACACTTCTGGAACTCCTTGGGTAGGATGGGCTCTAGGCATAGGACAATCAGGACCTAGGCCTCTTCTCCTGGGCCCTTCCCTTCTTGGTTTCAAATTGACCCTCACCTTGTTACAAGATGGTTGTCAATAGAAATTGTGCCAAACAAATAGACAATGCTTTTTCTTTTTGAGTTAGAGTCTCACTATGTCACCCAGACTGGAGTGCAGTGGCTGCTTCCGGCCACTGCAGCCTCGACCCACTGGGCTGCAGTGATCCTTCCACCTCAGCCTTCCAAGTAGCCAGAATTACAGGGCACGCGCTACCAAGCCTGGCTGATTTTTTTATTTATTGTA
>NW_007085108.1:2189-4380 GCF_000164805.1 Carlito syrichta
TAAATAAATCAACACCAGAGAAAGAGACAAGGCTTTTGCCCCATTCTCCCTGGATGGATCACAGACATGGTACCTGGAGATGCATCAGCCATGTCATGACCATTATAGTAAAAGCTAAATACCCAGGATGGTGAAGAGAAAGTTGGAAAGATCCTGGGATATTAATGATTTCATAAAACTGCCACACAGGCATGGTCAGGTTACCTCCAGACTGCTTGTAACATGAGAAAAATTAACCCAAACTTGGAATGTAGATAGTATTCACCTCACAGGGCAGTTGTGCAAGTTAAATAACATTACAATGATTCAGCTCTTTATAGCGTAGGTGAACATATAATAAATGCTCAAAATCTGGTCCCTATGGCTATTATTATTAACTCAGTTTAACTTGCATGAGTTTCTTCTTTTCTTCTAGAGGAGGGGGTAGGTGGGGAAGGCTATAAAGTAACAATAAGAAATGTAAAGATGTCTATTTCTATAAGCATGGTTAAACGAGACATCATATAATGAGACTGCATTCAGAACTCCATTTTCTATACTTGGAAACTAAATTGCTTGTACCCAGTAGAGAGAGCTGACACTGTGCACAATGACAGACAGCTTGTTACATATATATTTGTTGCAGGGTTCAAAAGCTGTGAATTTACTGTAGTACATGAGTACATGGGAGATGATCTCACAGATGCAATGAAAGTTTCCCATAATTGTATCCAGAAAGGAGTCATTTGGTTTTAGAAATCTAGAAATATTTAAAAGTAACCATTTTGGTTTTTAGATTTTCACACAAACTTTAAATCAGAAATCTTTTTTTTTTTTTCGAGTTGGGGTCTCACTCAGTCGCCACGACTCGAGTGCAGTGGCTGGGGCCACTGCAGCCTCGACCTGCTGGGCTCCAGTGATCCTTCCACCTCAGTCTTCCAAGTAGCTGGAACTACAGGTGTGCGCTACCACGCCCAGCTAATTTTTGATTTATTGTAGAGATGAGGTCTCGCCGAGTTGCCCAGGCGGGTCTCGAACCCACAGGCTCAGGCAACCCACTCAACTCAGCCTCCCAAAGTGTGGGATTACAGGCTGAGCCACCGAGTCCGGCTTGGAGATTTTTTAAACATGCTCTAGGGAATGAGATGTATAAAGGAGTACAAAAAAACCACTGAAATTATATTTTGGAGGGCTGGCCTCTTGTAGTACAGGCTCTTCCCGCTAGCTAAGTGTTCTAGGAACACTGGCATCAGTGTACCAGCTAGCATTGCTGTGAGAGGCTGAGTTTGGCTTTTGTGAGTGGTTTTTTTTTTTTTGGTGGTGGGGAAATTCCTTCAACAAATTTACCCATCTCCTAATGGGTGATTTATGAGTACACCTTCCTGCACTGCACTGAGTGTTCAGCAGTTTTGTTTTGTTTTTTACCCAAAATGACCTTAATTCCAATTCACCTAATCTTGCCCTGAGTGATTTTTTTGTTTCCCCCAATGAAAAAGTCCTCAAAAGGAAACATTTTGCCAATTTGAAAGAGGTGAAACAAAAAGCAGCAGAAACACTAAAAGGCATCAAAATTGATGAGTTTAAAAACTGATTTGAGCAGTGGAAAAGTGTTTCACTAGGTGTATTGCATCAAATGGAGAGTACTTTGAAGGTGACTGAAATTTAAGCATGTAAGAATAAATGCACAATTTTAATAAATAAATTGCAGTTTTGGTGATCCTCTGTCATATGTCTTATATTTTGGTAAAGGAGAGAAAAGAAAGAATTATTTCCACAGATAATTTATTTGTGCACAACCAGCAGGCCCTATCTTAGTGCCCAGTAGGATTTAGAAAGGTGTCCTAGATGTGACTCCCTGGAAAAAGAAACTAAGATAGGAATTTGGGTGCATGCTGGGATGTGCTCTCAGGAGAAAGAGCAAGTAAAGCAAAGAAGGAAAAGAAGCTAGGCAAGATGTGATCTCATTTTGAGTTTAGCTTTTGTTAATCTCATTGGAGAGCTTTGGGGCATAAATTTTAACTGAGATGAGCCCACTTTGAGTCAAGAGGCCTAGGGTTTTGTATCCTTAAGTTAGCCAGTCAATGACTGTGGAGTGTCCTTGGCTGGGAGAGGAAAGTGTATTCTCTTATGTGATTTCTCTTTTGTCTGACACCATTTCTCCAGAGAAGAGGGCAGCCATGAGTCCTTAGCAGCCATCATTCACAGTAGCTGG
>NW_007085109.1:0-1346 GCF_000164805.1 Carlito syrichta
ATTAACCATAATAGCACTGTTGGTCAGGTGCATAGGGCGGGGCCTCTTCAAGCACTGCATGTCCTCGGCCCTTGATGAACCAGATGCTTATTTACCTCTTCTTTCTCCAACACACCCTGTGCCTTTGCCTCAAATTCTCTCTGTTGACTTGAAGCCAATCCAGTGCAATGGAAATGGCAGCCAAACTTCCCCACATTATCCTCTGAGTAGCTGGAGGCCAAGTGCCCTTCAGAGATTGGTGACCATAGGCTCAGAGGCAATGTGGAAGACAAAGTAAGTGATGTGTCTATGATATAGCAAGAAACAGGGGGGTTGTGTGTTTTCAATTGTGGATCACAGACTTTTATCCTCTTCATATATGTGCCTTTAACATGGTTATCCCGCCCTACTCTCCTAAGGGTGGGTGTGCCCTTTCTCTGGGGCCTGTGGGGTGGACTGGACTGGACTCATCCCAGGAGGCAGCATCTTCATACATCCTGATACCACGTGGCATGTGGTCCAGCCTCCCCTTGTACCAAAGTGGTGGTCTCCTGGGACCCATCTCTTGTAACATGGAGCACTGTGGAGAAGAAAAGTTATAGACACAACTCTCCCAAGCAATGCTGGTCTGTCTGGCAGGTGGGCCCCTCTTCTGCCAGCTGGAGAACTTCAGGATGCCTTCTTAGGGAGTGGCAAGGCCACTGTAGGGGATGGAGGTCCAGCAAGAGCCTCCTGCTCATTTATCTGTAGAGTGCTGACAGCCAGGGGTGTGTCTACCAGCTCTCTGCCAGCACATGGCTTTGTGGGAAGGTTGACCCCTCCCTGGGACTGGTTTCTGGCATGGACTGTATTGACAATGTCTGTGCAGACCACCATGAACTGTGAGGTGAAGAGCTATGGTGTGGGACAACCAGGCCCCATTCCATCTCCCTTTACACTAGGTCACATCTGAGATAAAGCAGTCATGAGGGGCACCAGGAGACTCTGGCTTGTTGGGGATTTTTCAGATTTTGGTACTGAAAGTTCTGAGCCCTCAAACTCCTCCATCCCAGCAAGTCAGGGCCGCTAGTCACCCTTTGCATTCCAGTCAGTGTGAACTAAGTTCTTAGGGTGTTCCCAAAGAAGTGTCCTTTGCTCGTTTGGTTGGCTGCAACCTAATGCTCAGGAGATAACTAAGCCACTTATCTCCCATACATTAATGTCACTTAGACAGAACTCTAGCTTTGAGTCAGGGGTAGAGGACTCTGCCCAGCAGGAGGTTTTTCAGGCCCAGGTACAAGCATCTGCTATAGGAAGAAACCCCCATATGGGTTTCATGTGAGGCAGGAAGGGCAGAGAAGTTTTGCTGTGGGCTGAGCCCAGGAAAA
>NW_007085110.1:0-1543 GCF_000164805.1 Carlito syrichta
CCCCAAATGCTGATAAATGCATTGGCGCAGAATCTAGTTGAAGTGGTGTGTTTTCAAGCCCTTTAGCTCGCATGGATAAGGGCAAAGGTTATTTTGTGTCTGAAAACAAACATATTTCTGGAATAATTAATACACCATCTCCTAAACTTTGTTTCTGGAGAAAATCACATATACTGTCTTTATTGTAAATGCTTTTTCTTAAATTACAGGAGAGAAGAGTGCAAAACAAATCTGTGGGCAAATCCAAACTCCAGAAATCAAACTCTTTTTATTTCCATTAACTCAAAGAATTTCTATGGAAGAAGATCCTTTTCAGAGGGGTTCTTCCAGCTCGGTGGATTGCAGGAGGCAAGGCCATGATAGCATTCCCTCCAGAGGCTGTGAGATCACCATGGTAACTGCCCCTTCCCTATCAATAAGCAAGAGCTATAGACGTCAATATTCGGAAAAAGCCATTTCCTTTTCTGTGGTTATGATAATATGACCTAGTTTCAAGACTGAAATGTAACTCTTTTTGTGCAAAACAAACAATATCTTTGTTGATGGAAGTATTTTACTAGAATTCGGTGTAGATAAATACAAAAATTTTGAAGTCGGCCATTGTAGTCTGGCTTCAAGCAAGCAAAATCTGCGCCATAAGTCATGCAAGGATGCTACAGCTGCAGAGGGTGGTGTGTGTAGGTTCAGGAAGAAGAAAAATGAACAAATGACACATCAGAAACTAAGTTGGCAACAGTAAAACAATGCATGCTCCCACCCAGCTCATGGAGCTGTTTACAGAAGCACACACCTCAATAGTTGTCAGTGTTTGTGACAATTTCTTATCAGTAATCATCTCTAGATATTTAACTGTTACAGCAGGGCAAAACGAAATCAACATTTTCCAAATGAAATATATCTCCTTCCCAAGGGAGCAGCTAAGTATTACTCGAAAGCTTTGTTTTCACTGGCTGAAAGATCGACATCTAAGTCTCTAAATGGCATCTCATTTCAGGTGTGCAAAATCAGCATTGCAAAGTTATCACAAACACTGATTTGCACAGCCCACTGTGCAGGCATCAGTAAATGTTTGCAAATATGTGAATGAACGTATAGTCTAAACAAACAACTCCAGCTTGTACTTATATTTTGTTTCAACCTGGGGCACTAATGAGCTTAGTCAATGATGAGGAAAAAATAATCAGCGTCAGGAAGTGGGGTGTGGATCTTTTCACTTCTTCACAATCTCTAACATCCTCTTACTCGTCCACCAGACCCGGCGCTGTTGCCATAATGATCACATCCCACCCCCACTTACAAGAGTTTCCTTACTCCCCAAACCTTATTCTTTATCCCTATTTTCCTGACAGAACCCAGTGCAGACACATACGTGCCTACCTGCATTCCAGAGCTTTCTAAATAAGACCGCCCTGATATGAGTCTCTTCCTTCTCCCTTTCTTGTATACCTACCTATATACCTGCTACCTTCACATAGTCAGTCTACCTTCCAAGTGCAGCTTGAATGCCCTTCTCGGGAAGTCTTTGGAACCTTGTTGATCTTTT
>NW_007085111.1:0-1230 GCF_000164805.1 Carlito syrichta
AATGTTTATGGCCTTTGTGAATAATTCAAGTAGAGGCAACTGCCTGCATCTGGGTGCCATGTTGCAAGCTGCATTCTGTTAACAGTGGCCTTAGGAGTCAGAGGGTAGGAGCCCAAGAAGAGGCCAAAGATGGGGTCCCCAACACCAGCAACACTGCTTAGTTCTGGCACCAAAGAAAAGGCTGGGTTCTGATGCAACCCTATGACAAAGGTTGAGGAGGTTGAATCCTGGGCAGGAAATCCTTCAGCTCCTAAATGGAACTCTGCCCCTTCCAGTCTGTGGCTTGGGAACCTGTCAGCAACTCACCAGTCCTGGGTACTCTTAGGAACTGCAGGCCTTTTCCTTGAAGAAATCCTTTGCTAGCTAGCATGCCAGGTGCAATTAACCTGCATTTCTGGGTTATCCTTAATGGTTAGTGATTAAAAGATAAAGGGAGCCTTGGGAAGCAATTGACTTTAGGTGTCTGCATGTACCAAGGAAATTTTTTTTTTGAGTTGGAGTCTCACTCTGTCACCTAGACTGGAGTGCAGTGGCCACTCCCAGCCACCGCAGCCTCAACATGCTGGGCTCCAGTGATCCTTCTGCCTCCTCCTTCCACGTAGCCAAAATTACAGGCATGCGCTACCATGCCCAGAGTTTAAGTCCATATGTAATCATCAGACCTGGAAAGGCTCCCCAGTCACTATCCCCCTACCTCATGTACCCCTTCTCTTTCAAGCAAGGTCTTTGCAGGAGTTTGCCACTGTCCTCAGGAATCTTGAAGATGGACGGATAGGGATGGTGAGTACGTCGAGGGAGTAAGGAATGTGTTATCAGAACTGGGCTCAAGTCCAGACTATGCCACTTGAATATTTTGAGCTCTTGAGCAAGCCTCATATTTGTAGACTTTGAAGCCTTTTGTACATGGCAGAGAACTGCCCTGGTGGATAACTTTAGACTGTCATCGTTGTTTCTCTAAAGATCCACTGTAATGTCTATAGGTAAGGTATATGACTTAAGGGTAGATCTTTTGAATTATTTCACTTTTGGGGACTTAGATTCTCTACCAGTGGAATGGGAAAGAAGGTGCCCTACTCTGCTCCTCCCCCCTTCCACTGTATTAAACCTGTTCAAGAGTCCTTTGAGGGCCGGGCTGCTTCTTCATTTTTAATTCTGATGCACCTAACATGGTGCCTGCTACATAGTAGGCACCCAGTAAATAAGCACTTAGTAAATGAAGGTAACTGTGAG
>NW_007085112.1:0-1106 GCF_000164805.1 Carlito syrichta
CATAACAAGGTTCCATGTCATGGGCACGTACACACGGCATTCTTATTGATAAAATCAGTATGGTTTGTATATGGATAATATGGTTGAATTTTGTTGTCACCCATCCACATATTCATGTGAACCAACTGGACTCTCAGATGTTTTGGTGATTTATTTCTGAATACAAATACTACAGATGGAACTAAGAGGGACAAAACTTAAGTTTCCTGGCTTCTGTTTTCTCTTCCTTTACGTCACTGCCCTCTACCCTTCACTCAGGAAGAGGGTCACCCTCTTTGCATCCAAAGAGGCCCAGTCAGTACTAAAGGCTCTTGTGATCTAACTAAATATCTTCAAGTCTCAACACGTTTACTGACAAGTGAGAATGGAGGGGCTGACTGGATCCCACCCTTTCCCAGCAAAACTTTCTCTTAGAACGACACGGAGAGCCCCTGTGTTCTAGCAGTGCCTGTTTTCCAGGCACCCTTTTAAGTTTTGGCTATACAGAGAAGACACCCCTATAGCTAGCTTGGGGCAGACAACAACCCAAAAGTCCAACACCTTTATTGGCTAGTTCTTACTCTCTAGGGAGAGTAAGGCTGATGGGTACAACTTTGGGACAGCAACTCCCTCGTATATTCATTAAGCAGAAAAAAAAATCAGACATGGTAGTCTTAGGTTCAAAATCACCAAGTTGCAAAGAATCAAGGAGCTGCATTGACATGGATGAAAACTGTTGTAACAAACAACAGTAACAGCACCACTTACGAAATGCCTACTGCGTACTAGGGACTGTAAGTGTGTTAAATGGCGTGTGAGATGGATGACAGGCTCTCTCAAAGATGAGGAAGTCCGAAAAGAGAATTTCAATTATCACCCCCTTCATACACAGCTGCAGATTTTTCGCAAGGTCTGGATTCGGAGACGGCCAAGATGCTGGGTGAAAATAGGGTAATTAACACACATCCACACGGATATACAAAGAAACGAACACACACCCACACGTCCACACGACAAGCGGGTTACTGGGATGTTACAAATACACAGCATGAAGATGCCACAGTCGGCCAAAATAACACAGGAAAGTGGGAACTGACGCTGACACCAACCCCAGAATTCTTAAAATA
>NW_007085113.1:0-797 GCF_000164805.1 Carlito syrichta
ATTAGTTAAGGATTCAGGATGTGTCTGAGTTAATACCAGCTACATCAGTTAGGTAAACTTTAGGTATTTTTTTTGTTTATGAAAACTCATGTGTGCCTGGAAATGCTAAGTGTTCCTGTGCGTAAACCTTATTCATAATTTGCTGCAATGTCTGTGTAACACAAAGTCGCTAGTTGTGAGATACACATACACACACATGTATATATGAAAATTGCATATGTGCATATAGAAACATATGTTAAGTGTCTTTCTAAAATTTTGAAGGAACTATGTCCAAACCAATTCACTTTCAAAGACACCCCATGTAATGGTTTCACCCTTGTGCTACCTCAGTTAAGTATTATGAAATTCTATCAACTTTGCATTTTCCTTCATCTGATTTACAAAAGGTAACTTTCAGACATCAATAAATACTATCTTTGTTTCCACTTTTTAAAAAGATGAATAAGAAGTGTAGAAGTGCCACTTTATTCTAACAAGTTAAAATCTCAACAAAATGAAAAATGAATTCTTCTTAGATCCAGCTCTAAGTCAGATCACAGGGAAAACTAGGGTCCCTGAAATTATACACATATACAGATTTAATACTTGTCTAAGCAGAAACCCACTAGCAAAGACCTCTTCGGGAGCCAGTGCCTGGGTGGCCAGGATGGGAAAATCTGAATCTATTGCTGGAGGCTCCCTGTGGGCAACTCTGTGACTTTAAACACTCCAAGGGAACCAGACAGAGGGGGCCCCTCACACTTTTGCACTTTTGAGCTCTGGGAACTCTTCCAGGTCTTCACAGTGAATATTGA
>NW_007085114.1:0-1170 GCF_000164805.1 Carlito syrichta
AGTTCTACTATCCTGGTCCTAGGAAATTGATTGAACCAGGAACTGAGACCCCAAGAGTGTCTTTCTGAGTCAAACTGTGATCAGATTCCCCTGCTCTGAGGCTCAAAAGTAAGAGAATAGATGACCCAAGAGAGTGAGAATATAAGACTGAGTTGACTGTCACAAAAAAGAAGCAAGAGACCACTTTCCAGGGCTGCCTCAGAGCCCAAAGTATCTAACCTTGCAACTAATGATCACTTCTCCCTTTCTCTAAAGCTCAGGGTAGAGTGTTTTTTCAAAGCAAGTCAGAGAAAGCCTAGCACACAGTTGGTTTATCTGATACGGATGCAGTAAATAAACGTTTCGATTATGCAACTCTCAAGGTCAGGGTCACTCTTTCTACAGGGAACGTGGAGTCTGCTCTTTGGAGTTGATTTCTCGCTCTCTGTCATGCCACTTTGCTTCCTCTCAGAATCCGTATCCTCTCAGGATCCCTTTTCAATTCTCAGTATGTGACCTCTGTGTGTGAAATGACATTTAGAGATCATAGAGATGGAAAATTGATCAACCCTCGGTCCACGTGTGACTTCCAAGCCTTGGATGCTCCATTTTCCCAAGCGCTGTTAGCAGTTGGTTTGTTAACGGACAGCATCTGAGTGACCACTTGAGGGATTTTGGTGAAACATGGGAAAAGTACTACTTCTAAAAGGAGTGAGCGCTCCCATCTGATGCCAGTTATGACCAGTATCAGATGTGACCGTCTGCATGGATATCCAGTTCCAGATCCATGTGGTTCTTGTGGTCTGACAATTAAGTTCGCAGCCAGGCCACCGTGCACTTACTTTGACAGCCCTTGTACAAACAACCTGGCAAGGTTTCATAACCTTGGTGTATCAGTGTCTCACAGTCGTGTTTGTGTCGGCCCATGGCTGTGTCTTGCTGAGTGAGGGGCGTTCATTATTGTCGCACACTTTGGTGTGCCACCGTGAAATTGTCAGAGCTCGAATGAGAGTGACAAACAAACATTTAGTTTCTTGTTAAACTTGGCAGGAGTGGAAGTGAAATCAGCGCCATGTTAGTCCAATTTCATGGGGATAATGCCATGAAAAAGTGGCAGTGTACACATGGATTAAAATCTTTTCTCAAGGGACAGAAAGCATCACTGATGAAGAGAGGGGAGGATGGCCAGCA
>NW_007085115.1:0-1339 GCF_000164805.1 Carlito syrichta
CATGTATAATTTATGCATTGTATATTATTAGAAAGGCTAGCTATTTATCTCACTACAGGAACAGAAAAAATTCAGTAGTTATTATATTTCAAAAATATATTCTGGAAGGGTGAGGCAGGAGTGCTTGAGCCCAGTAGGTGGAGACTGTTGTGGCCGTGAGTGTGCAACTGCCCTCCAGCCTGGGCAACAGAGTGAGACTCCAACATAATATATATATGGCTCAGCCTGTAATCCCACGCATTTGGGAGGCTGAGGTGAGTGGATTGCCTGAGCCTGCGGGTTTGAGACCCGCCTGGGCAACTTGGTGAGACCTCATCTCTACAATAAATCAAAAATTAGCTGGGCGTGGTAGCGCAAGCCTGTAGTTCCAGCTACTTGGAAGGCTGAGGCAGAAGGATCGGCGGAGCCCAGCAGGTCGAGGTTGCGGTGGCCGGGATCGGCCACTGCACTCCAGTCTGGGCGACAGAGTGAGACTCCAACTCAAGAAAAAAAAGATATAAATCTTTAAATTATGAAACAAAACACTATATGGGGGTGTCCCCCAAAATGTATACACATTGTAGGTATGGCATTTGCTCAAAAGGTGGCATTAATCAAATGAATGCTAGCGTCACCACACAACGGGCAGAAAATGGAGAAATCACAGTTGAGCAAACAGCATGCTACACGATGCTACCATAATTTAATTTAACATCAGAAAGTGATATATAGATAACGTCTCTCAAAATGTGTACACATTTTTTGGCACCCCCATATAATAAATTACAGACTTCAGGAAATACATTTTAAGGCACTTCTGGAAGTCTTATGGTGTATGAGTTTGGACATACAGTTTCTGCAGATAAGCTTGTTATTTTTCTCCCTAATTACTATTTTTCTTCTATAATACTGAAAAAGCATTGCTTGTAAGGGATTTCTAAAATGAATCTTTTTCCCCCAATTATTTATTCACTAACTCATTTTTCATTATGACATGTCAGTTTCCTATATATAATCTCTAAAAGTTAAGATTTTAATCCTAAAATAGTAGGTCATATTCCTAAAAGAAAGGGATGTTATAAAATATCATCAGCTATTATCTGACATGCTTCTGTCTAAAATTCCAGGCTTACATTAACTGAACACATTTTTAAAATTTAAAATCAGAACACCTTCTAAAGAACAAAATGACTGTTCACTATTCACCTCATATATTTAATTATGCATAAAACCTTCTAAGTTAGCAAATCGTCAACGCACATCATCCTTTCCTGCACACAGTAGGAAACTCTTAATTAGGCTAAAAGTAAATTTGATATTGACTGAGTCCAAATTTTCTTATACTTAGTCACCAGAGGCA
>NW_007085116.1:0-990 GCF_000164805.1 Carlito syrichta
TATAATTGCTAGATTTGTTTCAATGAGTAGGTTGAGCTAACCATGCTAACAAAAGTCATCTGCATATAAATAATGGAGCATTTACAACCCTTTTCTTACTTAGGTCAGATATAACTGCCAGAAACTTGTTTGCCTTGTTAATTTGTTCAGTTATTCAACTTTCAGAGTTTCAGATACATTTACTAATAGGGTTCAATTAGCATTTTTTAAAATAACTTTTTCCTAATAATTGATGATAGCATGGAACAGCTATTCCTCCTGTGCTTAATTGGTGAATTTGCACTGATCTAGTGACCGGAATTAAACTCCTGAAAAATAACTTCGTCAGATTTACTCATTCAGGCTTTGAAGGCTGAGTTGCTATGGCACACAAGATTAACTTTTTTTTTTTTTTAAGTACGTTTAATTTCAGTGAAAACATTGGCACATCTCTTTTGGCATTATGTAAATAAAAATAAAGTGGACCGTTTCCCTTTTTCTTATATTTTTTATGTTTAGCAAGTTGTTTTGGAATTCTTTTAAACATAAATGAAAAGACACAAATGTAACATATTTAAAGAGAATGGAAAAAGTAGTAAAAAGGTTTCATTGAAAGATTATAATTTGTAAAACAACAAATATTTTAGTCATTTAAAAAAATCTAGCTTCTCCAACTTTTTAGAAAGATGGTGTCAGATAAGGAGTTAGTGACTCTTCTGGTAGTTTCAGTTTATAATTAGTCTTGAAGCTTAAAAGCAGGTTGCAGAATTGGGACAATGGCAAGTTCTAATAGAAACCTTTTGGTGTCATTTCATCCCCCCGGATTCTAAAAGCATGTATTTTCTCTGTCACGGGACAAAGAAATAGACAGGTCTCCAGAACTAAGATTGTTTCTGCCTTCAGAACACGGTTGGGTGGTGTTAGACTGCTGCAAAAAGAATTTTGTGAAAAAACAAGCAGAAAAATTGAATGCTCTGTAGAACCTCAAAAAGTCTCTTTTCAGGCATACTT
>NW_007085117.1:0-989 GCF_000164805.1 Carlito syrichta
GTCACTGATGCCTCACAATATTCTCTATGCTTGGAGCCACTGATAATTCAGTAGTTACTAGAACTGCTGCTAGCACTTCTAATATAATGCATTAATTAAGATGCACATATATTCTTACATCAAAAATGTGCTTTTTTCAATTATAGTTTTTGTATACTACAGCAACTGCCTTTAAATATAACTGCTTTCTCTTTCAAGCCTATATGTTTTATTTTATGCACTTAAAAAGACAATTCTAAGAAAAGGTTTATAGGCTTCATTAGAGTGCACTTAAAATTTAGAAACTCCTATTATAATAAGATTACACCCAAGTGACCAATCCTTCTCTTTCTCTGTCTTTTCTTTCCCTTAAGAGATCTTGGCTCAGAGATTTTTGCTTCAGTTTAATAAGAACTGGAAAATATTAGTTGCATTGGATGATTCTTTTTTCTTGCTCTTCTGTCTCTTTCAGATTTTATTTATGGGATAGATCAGATCTACTTGAATCACAAAGTTCTCATAACTCAGATTTGGAACCTAGGAATAAATGAGCAGTCTTAGGGTTGACTTAAGCTTGAGGCTATCTATATCCGCAACCTAAATATGTCTCAGTTTTATTCACTAACTTTCCTATTTAATTCTGTCTTAATTTGTGTTTAGAGATTAGGGACCAAATTCTCTGTTGCACAAAGAGCTCTAACTTGTCCTCTTTTAAGCATATATCTCCCTTAGGAATCTTGGAGTAAGTGGTTTGCTGCTTGAAGTGTAAGTGTAAAGCAATGATATTTTATTTGTAAAACAAGGGAAGGGAAGCAGTAACCTGTGTTCCTCCTTTAGAGTGTCTCTTTGACAATAATTGGTGTACATTTTGCTTATATAGTGCAAGGTTAGCAGCCTTATGGTGATTGGAACTGTAATCGCATACTTCTAAAATTAACTCAAGTTTCTCACACAAGGCATACCAGAGACAAGATGCATCAATATGTCTCTCAATGAGACAAAGGAAATTT
>NW_007085118.1:0-1159 GCF_000164805.1 Carlito syrichta
TGTCATGGCCTCTCTGTTTTCTTGCAACATTTCACTCAGTTTTTCAGGACAACCTCCCAAATAACATTCATCCCCCGGTAACAGCACTGCCCTTCACCATTTTGGAGGATTACAATGGACAGGGTCTTTGTTTTTTTAAGTGGAAGATTGGAAAGAGAAAAACTGCTTTATTTGCATATTTTTCCTGCTAAAAGGCACGACAAGGCTTTTCCTCCAAGAATATTAAGCTTCAGAGAAATGACGTTATAAATGACACCTTGAAATTCTGAAAAGTTAAATTAATAAAATTGAAAACAGTTCAATCAGGGAAACATCAAAGATCACGTACAAGCTGTCATTAAAAACAGTTGGTCCAGCTCAGTGAAATCAGCTTGTAATCCCAGCACTTTGAGAGGTCGAGGTGGGTGGAATGCTGAGCCTGTAGTTTTGAGACCAGACTGGTCAACTTGGCGAGACCTCAACTCTACAATAAATTAAAAATTAGCCAGCTGTGGTAGCATGCACCTGTAGTTCCAGCCACTTGGAAGGCTGAGGCGGAAGGATCATTGGAGCCCAGCAGGTCAACGTTGGAGTAGCGGTGATCATGCCACTGCACTCCAGTCTGGGCGACAGAGTGAGACTTTGACTCAAAAAAAAAAAAAACCTCAAAAAACAAAAAGCAGTTGCCTGGAATTTATTATACAGACAGAAAGTAGATTAGTGGTTGCCTAGGACAAGAGGAAGTGGGCACAGGATTTCTCTTTGGCATGATGAAAATGTTATAAAATCGATTGCGGTAATGGTTGCACAACTCTGTGAACATACTAAAAATCACTGAATTGTGTATTTTAAATGAGTGAATTGGCCGGGTTCGGTGGCTCAGCCTGTAATCCCAGCACTTTGGGAGGCTGAGGCCAGTGGATTGTCTGAGCCTACGGGCTCGAGACCCACCTGGGCAACTTGACGAGACCTTGTCTCTACAAAATCAAAACCCAGCAGGGCGTGGTAGCACACACCTGTAGTTCTGGCTGCTTGGAAGGCTGAGGCGGAAGGATCGCCAGGGCCCAGCAGGTCAAGGCTGCAGTGGCTGGCAGCGGCCACTGCACTCCAGTCTGGGCAACAGAGTGAGACTCCAACTCAAAAAATAAATAAAAAATAAAATAAAAATAAATGAGTGAAT
>NW_007085119.1:0-800 GCF_000164805.1 Carlito syrichta
CAAAAACATTAAATTAAGATAATACACGAAATTTACAAAAGTTACGAAGGTGTGAGTGTAGATTACTAGTACTATTTCCAAGACTTGCATGTGGCAGGCAGAGTGCATGCTTTCCTTACAATTTGGGGTCAGTTCACTGCTTTAATAAGACTTCTTCAAAATGCATATTGTAGTATCAGTCCTGCAAACTTCCCATCCCTTCTGTTTTCTTTTTTTTAGCTACTAAAGAACCTCTGGGAAAATAATATATACAATCAAATATGATCCATCCTAATAGTATTTGAATTTTACAGACAATTGTGATATTTTTTAAAACTTAGCATCTTACTGATTATTCACTTATTTAATGACAATTAATATCCCCTTGATGTGTTATTTTTTTAATTCCCAGCTAAGACCGAACTCACTGGCTCATCCTGTAATCCCAGCAATTTGGGAGGCCGAGGTGACTGGATTGCCTCATGCTGCAGGTTTGGAACCCTCCCGGGCAAATTGGTGATACCAGCTCTCTACAATAAAATAAAAAATTTACCCAAGGTTGATACTGCACACCTGTAGTTCCGGGTACTTTGAAGGCTGAGGCAGCAGGATGACCATAGCCCAGTAGGTTGACTGGGGTCACCATGACAGTGACACTGCACTGCAGCCTGTGCTACAGGAAAAGACTCTAACTCAGAATAAAAAAATAAATTCTTAGATGGATAGCGTCATGTCTCTAAGTTTATATCCATCTCTAAAATAGATCCAGATCTAAATCTTATTTGATTCTGGTTAAACCTCATAGCAGAGGATTTTCTTCC
>NW_007085120.1:0-709 GCF_000164805.1 Carlito syrichta
CAGTTAAGGAAAAAAGGAACTAATAATGCTCATTACAACATAAATGATTCTTCTTCTTCTTTTTTTTTTTGAGTTGGATTCTCACTCTGTCACCCAGACTGGATGCAGTCCTATGCTCTCAGTCATCACAGCCTTGACCTTTTGGGTCCAGCATTCTTTCCACCTCCGCCTTCCAAGTAACTAGAACTACGGGCGCGTCCTAATATGCCCGTCTAGTTTTTTTATTTATTAAAGAGGCGAAGTCTCGCCAAGATGCCTGGGTGGGTCTCAAGCCCACGGACTCAGGCAATTCACTCGCCTCGGCCTCCCAAAGTGCTGGGATTACAGGCTGAGCCACTGAGCCTGGCCCACAAATGATTCTTAAGTGGTAAGTTCACTAAAGGATGCCAGACATAAAAACAACTTTTTAATTAAATTACATAAAATTCTAAATGACAAAATCATTAAGACACAAAACAGATCAGTGAATATCAGAAGCCAAAGTTAGAAAGAAGAAATGGACTGCGATAGGAATGTAGGGTGCTAGAACATCATATATTATGGTCTCTCTAGTGGTTACATCATTGTATGCATTTGTGACAATCCAAATTGTTCAATTAAAATTGACAAAACAGCCGGACTCGATGGCTTAGCTTGTAATCCCGCGCCATTGGGAGGCTGAGGTGAGTGGATTGCCTGAGTCCGTGGATTCGAGACCCGCCTGGGCATG
>NW_007085121.1:0-768 GCF_000164805.1 Carlito syrichta
CGTGCTTTTAAGATCACTTGGAGTGCTCTATATATGTCTTCTTCAAATGTAGCATCTATTATTGACTGATTTTTTACTTTGACTCATTTGGTAAAATAAATGCAACAGAAGAAATTTAAATCATTCAATTTTGTTTTCAGTCTCTTTAGTACCAAGGTAACAAAAACATTCAGGGATACACCCAGACCACTGATGTACATTCTATCACTGTATATATATATATTTGTTATATTAATTTTGTTTTGTGCTTCTTTGTGTAGGGTGGGGGCAGGAGTATGCCTCCAGTTTCCCTTCTCCTAACTATCACCTACTCTACCAGGCCCATCCTAAAATTCACTTCCTTAAAATGGTTTCCAAATTTCTCTCCAATCTAATCGCAATTTAATTTTCACTTTTATCATGGTGCCTGCTCCCTCAAGTCTTCTGATATTTCTAGACTCATCTCTCACCACTCCTGAACCTATCATCTTGCCTGACACCAATCTTTATTCATGCAGGTCACTCTTCTTAGAATGCTGTCCTCTGATCACCTGTTTAAATGTACTTATATTTCAAGGCTAAACCAAGTTGCACCTAATCCATTAAACAGTCCACAATCACTATATACCACATGACTTCTCCCTTCTATAAATCTGGAACTAGCCCCTGCTTGATTATTCATATGTCACCTATAGATGGTGTCTGCTCAGTCATCCTCCATTTTATCTCATCCCTTGACTGAACTTTATACTCCTTGGGGATGCATCTTTGCATACTCTCAGCATTTGA
>NW_007085122.1:0-769 GCF_000164805.1 Carlito syrichta
TGAGGTGCTCATGGGCATCGCAGACTCCAACTGGTGGACTCAGGCTATGCCCCCGACTCACCCTTCCTTGTAGCTGGAAGGTATTTGAGATGCACGCCACCGTGTCGGGCTCACAGGTTAACTGACAAATCATTCCAAGTTGTGCCTGAAAATGATAAGACCCACGACTAGTTATCACCTGGAGAACTGGCCAAATACATGACCTGGCTCTATCCTCTTCCTGAGGCCTTTACTCCTGGATTGGCCTCCTTCTCTCCCAGCTAGGTTCTAGTAGTCTGAATTCAGTTTTCCATCTAAGACTGAAAAGTCTTTTGGCTAAAGCCAAGTAGCTCTTAAGCTGATGCTAAAGCATCAGAAAACAGTCTTCTTTATCCTCCTACAGCATACTCATAACTGGGACCTGTGATTGGTCAAGTTTTTCTTCCACAGCCACTGGATGCTAGAATCCAGCATCTTAACTTTAGAAGCAAAGGCATAATGGGCAATCTACTCTTTGTTTCTGTCCCTGTCCTCTCTTCTACTCCCCTGAATGGCTGCAGACTTGATTTGGTAAGAATATACCTTGTCATGTGTTCCCTTTTCTTCAATTCACTACTATCTTTCCTCTTTTGAACCAAAATTGAGCTGGGTGCTATGAGGCAACACAGTCCCACTGACTGGTTCAGTTCCTCTGAATAACAACGTGAGGAAGCTTTCCACAGGAGCAAGGAGGATTTGTTAAGGCTACTAAATGTTACAAAGGACGGTTGGAGATGCGCTCCCGGTGCCA
>NW_007085123.1:0-1729 GCF_000164805.1 Carlito syrichta
CTTTCCATCACTGACCTGGGCACACAAGCCAGAAAAAAAACCCTCATCTTTGTCTCCTTCATTTCCTTCATTCAACAACCCAATTATTACTAAAGTCTCATTCTTCATCTCTGTGGCTGCTTCAAACCCGAAATGGTGGCTAGATGTAAAGTGGAATTTTAATTGTCGAAAAAGGCAGATGGCTAAGAAAGTTGAACCAATGATAACGTGGAGTCCGTGAAAGCTAGTAGCCATAAAGAATGTTGAGCCATAAACCCGGTCATAGATAGTGAAAAATGTCTCAAAATATTCTGACGTTTGAAGTATAAAGTAGGCACCTAGAATAATAGTAATAAGTAAGGCTTGGAATATTTGTTTTCGATTACCTTCTATGAGGCTGTGATGGGCTCAAGTAATTGAGATGCCTGAAGCTAATAGCATGGATGTGTTAAGTAGGAGGACTTCTACTACATATTTTGCTGTATCTCGGTGCTCTGGCCTGTCCCCTCTTCCTTCTCCTTCCCCCTGCTGTTCTCAGTCAGGCCCTCACCATCTATTGACTCACCTATTGCTCTAGACTTCTGACTTGTCTTCTGATTTTCACTCTTGCCTTCCTGAATCTATTCTCTATGTAACCTACAGAGAAATGTACAATTCAGATAGGCCCATACCATTCTGTTTGTAGCTCCCCAGGTATCTATTTCACTCCTGTCCCTCTGAGCCCTTCCTTATCTCAGGTTTTTCTTCTCTGTCTCCTGCCCCTGGCTACCCTACTCCCTCTAGGCTGCTTCTTTCCTCAGTACTTTGCTTATGTGACCCCTGTGCCAAAATATCCACCCAGGCCTGTTCTTTGTCTCCTTTCCCTCCAGGCTAGCTCTGGCTTATTCTGTCAGACTCACAAATAACAGCTTTCCTCTAAATATTTGACAAACTGCTCCAACAGATGAATTAGCTGCCCCTCCCTAATGTTTCCTTTCACACCCAATGGATTGCTTTTAAGCACCCATTTATGTGTCTGTCTCCACACTGGAATACATGAGCTCTGTCAGGGCAGAGACCACACTTGACTCATTTCTTTATTACTAGAACCCAGCACAGTTTCAGGTTAATGGAGGAACCCAAATAAATTTTGGTAGAATGCATGGTAGATGAAGCAAGCACACACACACAGTCTCTCTCTCTCTCTCTCTCTCTCTCTCTCTCTCTCTCTCTCTCTCTCTCTCTCTGATGGATTAAGGGGTTATACTGGAAGACATAACTCCTAGACTAGCTAATGCCCCAGTTGAGTTGCTATATGTGCCTGCCCTGAAAAGAGCAAGGCTTAGGGATTTAAAGAACTTGAATAAAGGATGATCACATTTGAAGTGCAAAAAGAATGGATGGAGCATAGCATAAGATTATTCATGGAAGCAAAAAAACACAAACAAACACAAATCGTGAAATGTGTAAGTAATGACAAAAAGGAAAAAAGAAACAGACATTTATTGACCACTTTGATCATCAAGCCAGGAAATTGCGAGATGCTTGAAGTATGTTAACTTATTTTATGATAACAAAAGTCCTTCTTAGGAAGGTATTATTGACCCCTAAAAATATGAAAACTGAAAGTGAGGAAGTGCAAGTAACATATCCCTGTTGTAACACAGTAACCCCAAATCTGAGAGGGCTTCTGCATAATGTTTATCTGTTCCAAAGAAGTCACCCTGAGTCCTAGCAGGAAAATACATCAGTTTATAAAACCTACAGGAGA
>NW_007085124.1:0-784 GCF_000164805.1 Carlito syrichta
GCCTCGACCTGATGGGCTCCGGCGATCCTTTCACCTCAGCCTTCCAGGTAGCCGGAACTACAGGCGCATGCTACCATGCCCGGCTCATTTTTGATTTATTGTAGAGATGAGGTCTCGCCAAGTTGCTCAGGTGCGTCTCGAACCCGCGGACTCAGGTATTCCACTCACCTCAGCCTCCCAAAGGTGCGGGATTACAGGCTGAACCACTGAGCCTGGTTTAATAACTACCTTTTAAGTACTGATTTATTATTGCAGCCTATCTTCTTTCTGACATTGTAATATTAGCATTCAAATATCAATGGGTTTTATTTTGGGGGAAAAATGGACTTAGTGATATGGCCCTGAGATCTTTGTTAACAATATCCTTCATGGTGGATACCAGTTAACTTTATTAGACAACTATGACTTTTTTCAGGGTAACCGACAAATGGAGATTTATAATAAATTTTTCTAAAATAAGGCCAAATTGAACCTAGAAAACAAAAGCAATGCTATATATGTGTTTTCATTAAATTGGTATAGTGTCTTCTTTAAAATATATTTTTCTGTACATGTAATAGACAAATTTCTTTAAAGTAACAATTTTCAAAATTTTCTCATAAAAATAAAGAAAAATTAGGAGACTGAGAAAAGTCATTGTTTGATTTTGGCTTTGTCCTATCACTATAACTAGTAATTATTTATGTGACAAAAAATATTATGTTTCTTCATGGGTTTTCTTCTGAGCTACAGTGGCATTAATCCACCTTTATTATTCTCCACTTTCTCTGTTTTAAATTCTTAC
>NW_007085125.1:0-916 GCF_000164805.1 Carlito syrichta
AGTTAGACTGTAAGAGAGCTAGGATTTTTCCTGTCATATTACGTGATTTCAAAAATTACACCTTTGGTTTAATTATTGGTGATTGTACTGTCATTGTCTTCTTTTGTGTATTTAACTATGTGCAGAATCAATTTTATGTAGATACTGAACAGTGTTAATCACATTAGTGATTTTCTAAGCCTGGAGATTTGAGACCAGCCTGGCAACTGGTAGAGACCTCATCTCTACAATGTATCAAAACAACTAGCCAGGCATGGTTGCGTGTATCTGTAGTTCCAGCTACTTGGAAGGCTGAGGTGGAAGGCTCGTCTCTGTTTGGCAGTCTGAGGTTGCGGTGGCTGTGAGCCTGCAGCTGCACTCCAGCCTGGGTGACAGAGTGAGACTCCAACTCAAAAAAACCCAAAAAGTAGAATTAGTATGTGTTACCTTTATTCAAATTAGCATCTGGACACTACAAAAAGCTGTGATTGTGGATTGGTTTGTGTAGCAACCACTGTTCAATCCTTACAATTAAATGTTTTAACTAAAAAAAAAAAATTATTCTTGGCAATATAGGTTCTTTCTAGCATCCACTCCCAGACTTGATCAGCCTCTACCCTTTACCCAGTTCTAAAGGAGCTTTTATTTGTTTTATTTTTTAAATTTTTTGAGTTGGTGTCTCACACTGTCGCCCAGACTGGAGTGCACAGGTCGCTCCCGGTCACTGCAGCCTCGACCTGCTGGGCTCCGGCGATCCTTCTGCCTCAGACTTCCAAGTAGCTGGAACTACAGGCACGCTCTATCATGCCCGGCTAATTTTTTGATTTATTGTAGAGATGAGGTCTCGCCGGAGCTTTTATATTTTTAGCTATGTGTTATAAGATACCCGTCACTTGGCACCAAATTCATACACTTTCCTGCTGCCATAAAAAATACC
>NW_007085126.1:0-804 GCF_000164805.1 Carlito syrichta
TTTTCTCTAATTAACAAAACCATTTGTACTCTCTCAGTCTGATTGGATATTATTAAATTATCCTAATTCAAAGCAGGTGCAACTCCAGACACACAAACAGATGGCTAAGAGTCAACTTCAAGTTTAGTTGACCCTGAAGCCCATTTGAAATAAATCCATTAGCTTTTATGCACCTTTTCCATGTTTGTTTGAAATTTGGCTCCATCGTTTAAAACAAAAGGAACAGGAGGGATGGGCATGAAGAGAATTGCAACTTCCTAGACCTTTCTTATTTCACCAGTTAGGTAAATCTACTGGATTTTGTTCTGAAATAGTGTTTTCTCACATCTGGAAGGAGAGAGTAAGACTGGTGGACAGGAGGTATGAGAACATAACCCCCACGGCGATTCTGTTATCTGCATTCCCACCAAAATTCCTGGAAAGGAAGGCCTCAATGAAAGGTCCCAGATCTTGGACTGGTCACGGAGAGCATGCAGATGGCCTAGGGGCTGTGGCCTAACCTGGGACCCTCTTCTCAGCAGTGGATCTAGCCAGATTCACTGCACCATGTCTCTGTGAGCATGGACAGAATCCAAATGCTTCATATTAACAAATAAACTTCTTGATTGCTGGAGCCCATCAGGTCGACGCTGGGGTGGCCATGAGTGTGGCCTAGCACTCTAACCTGGGGGACAGAGTGAGACTCCAACTCAAAAAAACAAGACAAGCCAGGCTTGTGGCTCAGCCTGTAATCCCATGCCTTTGAGAGGCTGAAGTGAGTGGATTGCCTGAGCCCGCAGGTTGGAGCCCCGCCTGGGCAGGTGA
>NW_007085127.1:0-1551 GCF_000164805.1 Carlito syrichta
TGCCCGGAGGGGGTTGGTAGCAGTTAAAGATATTTTCTTTTGAAAGTCAGCGGCAAACTCTAAAGACCAGCCAGGCCGGTTTGAAAAGACCAAATGACCAGAGACTGATGGCTCTCATAGAAATGCAAAAGATAACTAATTCACAGACTTATCCAAAACCCCTTTTTGAAGTTGACGGTTTACAACCCTGCTTGCAGACTCTGCTGCCCAGCTCTTCCTGGAGACCATTTGTTCTTTAAAAGATCTGATTTTTCTGAACACCACCTTGTAAATTCCAAAGAGAATGTGTAACCGCTCAACACGACCCCCTCCCTTACCTAAACAAGGGTATAAGATCCCTCTTCTTCCATTCTGCGGGGCTCAACCTGGAAGGTGTAATAAAGTGCCACTTCCTATAATAGTCTCGTTGTCTTGATCTCTGTCTTCCTGCTACACTACAAGCTATGTCCTTGCACAAAAACTCACATGGGCTTTCCTGTGTCCCGCTAATTCTTTTTTTTTTAATTTGAGTTAGAGTCTCACTCTGTCACCCAGACTGGAGTGCAGTGGCCACTCCCGGCCACTGCAGCCTCAACGTGCTGTTCTCTGGTGATACTTCCACCTCAGCCTTCCAAGTAGGTGGAATTGCAGACATGCACTACCATGCCCGGCTAATTTTTTGGTTTATTGTAGAGATGAGGTCTCACCAAATTGCCCAGGCAGGTCTCGAATCAGCAGGCTCAGGCAATCCACTCACCTCAGGCTCCCAAAGGCGCGGGATTACAGGCTGAGCCACCAAGCCTGGCTTCCTGCTAATTCTGAAGCTCATCCCTTCTGTCTTCACCTCTGGAATTATTCTAGATGGCACATTAGGTAATTAAAGACAGTTTTATACCCAGACAAGGAATGAGGCAAGCAAGGGTCCATTGAGACACTTTCTGAATATGTGAACAAGGAGGATTTGGTACAACTTCACACCAGGGTACAGTTGTGCATATCAGTGTCTCCATGAGTGTTTCTGGTTATTCTTCATCTTCCTTCTCCACAGAGAGGCTTTTCCACCCTTGGGGACACTGGGATTCTTATGGGTTTCTGATTGAAGAAAAGAAAAGGAGAATGGATCCTTGTTGGCTCTGCAAAAGGTTACAATCTGTTTGCAGGCAGGACACTTTTGCAGTGACTTCCTTTCAGCCTCAGTCCAACATACATATTTGATGGATGAAAACAGAGACATGGACCCACTGACTAGGATGCTACCTCCAGGAATAGGCAGGAGCTGGGCTTGGAACTTTCCCCTTGATATAACTTGGCCTTTCTTACCAGTGGAGGAAGACTCATCATTCTTTCATTTATGTGCCCAGTAAGCTCCTGCTGAGTGCTGACTCTGAGTGGAGTTTGTTATTACATCCACGGGAGACACAGAGAAGAATGAAGCCAGGTGCCTCATACAGCTGAAATTCGGAGTCTAGTAGAGGCCACTGAGCACATGGACCATTCCTGCAGGAGTCTTATCGTGAATTAGATGCACTTCCAGGCTCAGGGGCCCACATATGTTCGAGCCCCTCCAAGGTC
>NW_007085128.1:0-792 GCF_000164805.1 Carlito syrichta
CAGCCGGCCTCGGTGACTCAGCCTGTGATCTCAAGTCTTTGGGAGGTTGAAGTGAGTGGATTGCCTGAACCCGCGGGTTCGAGACCCGCCTGGGCAGTGAGACCTCATCTCTACAATAAATCAAACAATCAGCCGGGCGTGGTAGCGCATGCCTGTAATTCCGGCTACTTGGAAGGCTGAGGCAGAAGGATCGCCTGAGCCCAGCAGGTCGAGGCTGTGGTGGTCGGGCAACAGATTGAGCAACAGAGTGAGACTCCAACTCAAAAACAAAGCAATGTAAGGAGAATCAACCTCCTTTACACACACACACACACACACACACACAAAGAGGCATCCTCCATACTGATAGAAAATCCACTTTAAAAATGCTTTTAAAATAATATTCATACAATTATTTTTAATGAACCATGAGGGAGAAAAAGATTTGCCTACATCCAAACTCATTCCTTCATTTCTATTCAATAGTACAAGACGAGTCTATTTCTTGCCTACTAAGATGAAGAAAGCTTTCACAAGTACAAGCTACCCAAAATAATGTTTAGTTTGTCCATGGTGAGAGAACAACAGTTTTGCTGCAATGAACCACATGCTCACCAAGACTGGCATGGAGAACAATATCAGGACAGGCAAAGAAAAAGGAAGAAGTAGAGGGAAGAAAGAAGGGAAGTAGAAAGGAAGAGAAAGGGGGAGAAAGGATACTGTCATTCTCGGAATAGATACAAGGACATCCATGTAACAGCCTCATTACTGAGGACTTAGCTTTACCAATGCCACTCTGGCTCTCATGACTTA
>NW_007085129.1:0-1143 GCF_000164805.1 Carlito syrichta
AAAAGGAAAAGGAAATAAGTATAATTTCTCAGGAGTGACAAGGCGACATGGGAGAATGTGTTGGTACCGTTTCTGACATTTTTCTCACTGTGTTAGTGGCACTATGATTTTAGGCTATAATCAGGAATCCTTAGCATTTGAGAAAACATTGACTTGTGACTTGAGGTCACCCCAAAGGTGCACATGAGCATAATTGTGACAATATGTACTGGCTCACTAGCCTGACTTATATTGTTTTACAAATGGAGTTTTATCTTTCATCACTAAAATTTCAGTTGATTTGATTCAGTTGTTTGCTGCAATCTACACAAAGCATCATATCCTTATGTCTGTGTCTCCTCAGCTCTTTTTTCAAATATGGAACCTAGATTTCGATTTTGCAATTTGAAAGGGAAAAAAGAGTATAGTGATCTCTATGCCTATTTGGAAGGAAAATTAGTTTCAAGTTGGATAAAAATGTATTTGAAATAGTGTATAATGTGAACTTAGACCTAGTATTTAGGTTGTTAATTTATTACTTCCTTTTGAGAATAGATTGTTTCTTAAGTTTCTCTTTTTTTACATTTTTTATTATAAAAATGTGGGGCACAATTGATTATGCCGGTACACTTGCTGATGAGGTGTGCCCCTTCCCTAGCACTTTCCCTCAACTGCTAATCTCACTCCCCTCCCCTGATAGTATCCCATTACTGCCAAACACTTTCTCATACGATTATCAGTGAGAACATATGGTACTCTGTTCTTTGTTTCTGTGATAGACTACAAAATCTATCCAAATTGCTGCCAAGTCCATATATTTGTCCTTCTTTATGGCCGCATGATATTCCATTTTGTACATGTGCCACATTTTCTTTATCCAGTCCAGCTTCGATGGGCAACATTGCTGGTTTCAAGTTTTTGCTATTGTGAATAGAGCTGCAACAAACATACGTGTGCAAGTATCTTTTTTGTAGAATGATTTGAGTTCCTCTGGATATATTACCAATATGGGAATTGCTGAGTCATGTGGAAGATCAATTTCTAGTATTTTCAGAAATCGCCACTCTCTTCCAAAGAGGTTGCACTAGCTTGCATTTCCACCAGCAGTGTAGAAGGCTTTCTTTTTCTCCACATCCTTGCCAGCATCTGTTGTTGTTTGTCATG
>NW_007085130.1:0-1028 GCF_000164805.1 Carlito syrichta
CGCTGGCTGTGGGTTTCTCATTGATGGCTTTTACCATTTTGAAGTATGTTGCATGTATGCCTAGATATTCAAGGGTTTTTATCAAGAAGTGGTGCTGGATCTCATCAAAGTCTTTTTCTCCATCTAATCGTATAATCATGTGGTCTTTGTTTTGACATCTGTTGATGTGTTTAATTACATTTATGGTTTTACAAATGTTGAATCAGCCTTGCGCCCCAGGGATGCAGCCTACGTGGTTATGACGGATGATTTTTAAGATGTGTTGTTGAATCTGGTTTTCTAGGATCAAATTGAGAATTTTAGCGTCCTTATTCATCAAAGATATTGGCTTGTAGTTCTTTTTCTTTGCTGGGTCTTTACCTGGCTTGGATATCAATATGATGTTAGCTTTATAAAATGATTTGGGGAGTGTTCAATCAACTAGAATACTTTCAGTAGGATTGGTATCAGCTCCTCCTTAAATAGCTTATAGATTTCTGCTGGAGAGCCATCTGGTCCAGAATTTTTTTTTATATACGTATTTTTCTTATGACATAGTCAATTTACTTGATTGTTATTGGTCTATTTAGCATCTCGATTTCTTCTTGTTTCAGCCTAGGCAGGTTGTGTGATGTTAGAAAGTCCTCCATTTCCTTAACGTTTTCAAATTTGTTTCCATACAAGTGTACTTAGTAGTCTCTAATGATGTTTTGTATTTCTTCAGGGTCAGATGTGACTTCATCTTTTGTGTTTCTTGGTTGTGTTCATTTGGGCTTTTTCTCTCTTTTTCTTGGTCAGTCTAGCAAGGGGACCATTGATCTTGTTTATCCTTTCAAAGAACTAGCTTTTGGTTTCATTCATTCATTTATTCATTCATTATTTCATTCATTCAACTTGGAGTCTCATTCTGTCGCCCAGACTGGAGTAGAGTGGCTGCTCCTGGCCACCGCAGCCTCAACCTGCTGGGCTCTAGCGATCCTTCTGCCTCACCCTTCCAAGTAGCTGGAACTACAGGTGCACGCTACCACCCCCAGCTGATTTTTGATTTT
>NW_007085131.1:0-786 GCF_000164805.1 Carlito syrichta
AAATTTTGTATTCATCTGAAAGCACAGATGGATCTATCTATGGTAGCACTGAAATATTCTGTGATACCATGTAAGTATTTCATCACACATGCTACTGTGGCTTTTTGTGTTCCATAGTAACTATTAATAAAAACAGTGTAGTGCTCGCTTCGGCAGCACATATACTAAAATTGGAACGATACAGAGAAGATTAGCATGGCCCCTGCGCAAGAATGACACGCAAATTCGTGAAGCGTTCCATATTTTTAATACAAAAGAAAGCAGGAGTAGCCATCTTAATTTCAGACAAAATACCCTTCAAACTATTAAAAATCAAGAAAGATACAGAAGGCCACTACATAATGATAAAAGGCTCAATCCATCAACAAGAAATATCTATTCTAAATATATATGCACCCAACATAGGTGCGCCAACTTTCATAAAGCAGCTTCTTGGAAAACTAAAGAAAGATATTGGTTCTAACACTATCATAACTGGGGACTTCAATACCCCACTCACAACCCTAGACAGATCATCAGGACAAAAAATCAGCAAGGAGATCCGGAACCTCAATGTAACTTTGGACCAAATGGACTTAATTGATACCTACAGAACACTCCATCCAAAGACCACAGAATACACATTCTACTCATCACCACATGGAAACATATTCTAAGATCGACCACATAATTGGGACACAAATCAAGTATAAGCAAAAGTTAAAAGGACTGAAATTCTGCCATGCACCTTTTCGGACCACAGTGGAATAAAAAATAAACATTGACACCAACAAAGTCCCCCCAAAA
>NW_007085132.1:0-698 GCF_000164805.1 Carlito syrichta
ATGTTAGAAAGTCCTACATTTCATTTAGATTTTCAGTTTGCTTCCATACTAATGTCTGATAATCTTTTGTAATTCTTCAGGGTCTGTTGTGACTTGATCTTTTGCATTTCTGATTTTGTTTATTTGGACATTTTCTCTCTTTATTTTTTTCATCATTCTGGCTAGAGGTCCATCAATCTATTCTGGTTATGGTCCATCAATCTTGCTTATTCTTTCAAAGAACCAGCTTTTTGTTTCACTGGTTTTTTTCTATTACATTTTTATCTTCTATGTCCCATATTTGGGCCTTTACTTTTGTGATTTACATTCTTCTGTTAAAGTTAGGGATTTGGTGGTCTTGCCTTTCCACCTCCCTTAGGATATTTGTTAGTCCGTTAACTTGTGATCTTTCTATTTTTTTGATGTGTGATCATAGAGATGTAAATCCCCCACTTAGTACTGATTTCATGGCATCTCAGAGGTTTCAGTAAGATGTTTCTTCATTTTCATTTGTTTCCAGGAATCTTTTAATTTCTGCTTTGAGCCGGGCTTGGTGGTTTAGCCTGTAATCCCACACATTTGAGAGGCTGAAGTGAGTGGATTGCCTGAACCCTCGGGTTCGGGACCCACCTGGGCAAATTGGCGAGACCTCATCTCTACAATAAATCAAAAATTAGCCAGGTGTGGTAGTGTGTGCCTGTAGTTCCAGCTACTTGAGA
>NW_007085133.1:0-761 GCF_000164805.1 Carlito syrichta
CTGTCTTAACTAGCTAAGTACCTATGTAGCCCACTTGCTTGCAAGATGACTTAACTATCCAGCTACTTACCTAACCAACTGACTAGAGCTGACTTAACTAGCTTACTTAACTAGCTAGGAAACTAGCTAGCCAGCTGACTTAACTAGCTAGCTTTCCCAGCTAGGAAACTGTCTAGCCAGCTGACTTAGCTCATTGACCTAACTACTTAGCAAGCTGACTTAACAAGCTTACTTAACCAGCTACCTACTTAGCAAGGCATCTGTGTTAATTAGCTCTCTTAACCATCTAGCTACCTAGTTAGCTGTCTAGCTAGCCAGCTGCCATAAGTAGCTGATTTAACTAGCTACCTAGCTGACTTAACTAGCTGACTTATATAGCTAGTTTCCTAGTCAGCCAACTGACTTAACTAGCTGAAATAACTAATTGACCAAATGGCAAGCCATCTAATTTAACTAGCATTTTAACTAGCTAACCAGCTGGATAGCCAACTGACTTAATGAGTGGACTTAACTACCTAGTCTGCTGGTTGCCAGCTGACTTAACTACCTGATTTAACCAGCTACTCAGCTGGCTACCCTGCTGGCTTATCTAGCTGACTTAACTTGCTAGCTACCTAACTAGCCAGCTCATTTAATTGTTAACTAACTAGCTGCCTAACTAGTTGGCTGACTTAATAGTAAGTTAACCAGCTAACTACCTATCTAGCAAGTGACTTAAATAGTTAGATGCCTAGCTAGCTAGCTGACTTATCCAGCTAGCT
>NW_007085134.1:0-1093 GCF_000164805.1 Carlito syrichta
TCACAGCCTCAACCTGCTTGTCACTGGCAATCCTTACGCCTCAGCCTTCCAAGAAGCTGGAACTATGGGCGCGTGCTACCCCTCCCAACTCATTTATTTAAATTTTATTGTAGAGATGAGGTCTCACCAAATTGCCCCGGTGGGTCTCGAACCCGTGGACTCAGGCAGTCAGCTCACCTCAGCCTCCCAAAGTGCTGGGATGACAGACTGAACCACCAAACCCGGGTACTTCTAGTTTTCTTAAGCCTTTGGAGCTTCCGATTTAATCATGGATATAATGTTTCTAGAGTAATGCTGGGTGGCCAGAAGGTTGTAAGCGGCTTTCGTTTGATGCACGCTTATGTGTGAATAATTCTTTTGTTTTCCAGTTTATTCCTTTAAAGGACAGTTGTAAGTGGATTTTTTAAAAAAGGATATATCTATTTAGTGTGCCCCAGGAATGCAAAACTTTATATTTGGAGCTCGGTCTTTCAGGGTTTTGGTTGCATGAATTAAATGTTTATTCAGCAACTTACTCTCTGTTGTAAATGGCCAAAAGACACCTGACTGCACACAGAGAGTGTGTGTGGCTGGGTGTGTGTGTCAGGGAGTGGACCTGGATGTGTTTTGGGTTTCACTTTGAAAAGATTGTTTGATTGTAAGTGTACTCTTTTCTAAAAGCATTGGAGTAACTGCATTATGGTCAAGCAGAACATTTGTCAAAAGTGATCATCAGAGTTTGCCTGAAGGGCCCTGCTCTGGTATGTGTCTGAATTCTAGGCAAGGATTTTAAATAATTGGACCTATTGCCCAGTGAAGAAATGACAAAAGACCTTTTTACTTTCAATGGAGTTAATGATAGCTGGAGTTCCCAGGCCCCTTTACATCCTCTCTTCATTTCATCATGGGATAAGTTATCATTTCTCGCCTTATCTGTTATCATGTTAATCACGAAATTTCTCTTTCTGTGGATGAATGAGCATGTGATAAATATTCTCCAATGAACTGCCTCTGGGAGAGGAAACTTTGTTGTGGAGAATGTGTGAGAAGTAAGCAGTAAAATGTTAATTAAAGGTCAGATTTGATGTTATCACCGAGGTTTCCCTGGACTGGA
>NW_007085135.1:0-693 GCF_000164805.1 Carlito syrichta
GGTCTTTATTAACAATTAAATATTCATATATAATGACATATCAAATATGATATTTATGAAGCCCTTCCAATGAAATGTACATATATATTTAACTGAATCACTTCACATAATTTAAAATCATATTATTATTAGGATATAAGCTGTATAATTATATAGTAGTAATTTTTTTTGTCCACATAATATTCTCGAATTGGAATGAAATAGTATTAATCCTTGTAGCATTAGATTAATTTTCCCTTGGATAGTTTTGCTTTATTATTATTGGCTTGTGTGTTTTTCTCTTTTTTTAATTTTAAATTTTTTACTTTAAAATTTTGGAGTTCAATTCAGGATTAGGTATACAAATATTCATTGTGCAGGTACCCTTGTCCGTCCCTCCCACACCCCACAGTTTCCCACTTCTTTTTTTTTTAGTTGGAATCTCAATCCATCGCCCAGACTGGAGTGCAGTGGCCGCTCCTGGCCACCGCAGCCTCGACCTGCTGGGCTCCGGCGATCCTTCCGCCTCAGCCTTCCGAGTAGCCGGAATTACAGGTGCGCGCTACTACACCTGGCTGATATTTTGATTTATTGTAGAGATGAGGTCTCGCCTGCCCAGGTGGGTCTCGAACCCGCGGGCTCAGGCAATCCACTCACCTCAGCCTCCCAAAGGTGCGGGATTACAGGTTGAGCCACCAAACCCGGCTCCCACTT
>NW_007085136.1:0-687 GCF_000164805.1 Carlito syrichta
GCTGGATTCCAGACTTCTGGCCCCCAAAACTGTGAGAGGACAAACTCTTGTGCTAAGCCCCAAGTTGGTGGCGATTTGCTGCAGCAGCTGCATGACATGGTACCAGTCCCTCCTCATCCATGCTTCAGACCCTTTAGGGTCCTGAGTTGAGACATTCTTCTATGCTGCCTGGCTCTTGTGTTGGAGTTTGGGGTCTGTGGGGATAAAGCAACCCCCACAGGCTTGCTTAGTCTGAGAAACACTCGTCCCCTGGGCCTCTGGCAGTGGCAGTGACCAGGTCAAGCCCTGACCATCCTCACCAAGACCTCCCCAGGAAGTCCTCAGGGAGGCTGTTGGCCTCACTGACACTCAGAACTGGCTGTTCTTCTGCGAGGTCCTTATTGAGTGACTGCTGTATGCAGGGTCCTCGCCTGCCAGACTCCATCCCAGGAAACTCAGCCGGCCACCAGCCAGTGAACAGGTGGTTTCAACTTCACATTCAGGCCTACAGCTCTTCAAAGACTAAAGCCAGAGTCCAGCACCATGCCTTGCTGTCACTCTGCAAATATGCATTCAGCAGCAGTCTTTTGATCTGTTACATAACCCTCCTTAAGAAAGACTGTGTGTGCCCTTGGCACCTGGTATGTAAAACTGGGAACAAAACGCTGCAGGGGTGTGTCATGGAGGCTGACGTTTCCAACACATGTA
>NW_007085137.1:0-324 GCF_000164805.1 Carlito syrichta
TTCCATTGCACTTCGTTACTATCCATTTCATTCCAATCCAGTCCTATCCATTACACTCCATTCCATTCCATTCGATTTCATTACGCTACTCCCCATTCCAATCTATTCCATTCCATTCCATTCCATTCAATTCAATTCCGTTACACTCCATTCCATTCCGTTCCGTTACTCTCCATTCCATTCCATTCCATTCCATTCTAGTATTTTCCATTCCATTCTTTTTGGTTACTCTCCATTCCATTCCATTCCATTCCATTCCATTCCTTTCATCTTCATTCTATTCTATTCCATTCCATTTTGTTACTCTCCATTCCATTTCATTCC
>NW_007085138.1:0-1078 GCF_000164805.1 Carlito syrichta
CTCTTGTTGCTGTAGCCTTAACCACTTTTTTCCACACCGAAATAAAAACACAGACCCTTATTTTATTGAAACGTGCTTAGATAAAATATCCTGTTGCTGATTGTTAGTTAACTTATTTTTGAAATGTATCCCAGTTGACTGACTGGATATGTTTCATTGACGACAGCAACTGTATACTGCTACTTCAAATGCATTCTCCAGATGTGTGTCTTTTTCCCTGCGGAGGTATGTGGAGCTTTCTGGCATGTTTTCTTTCTGACCACGTTGGCGTGTTTCCCTGTGTTAACGTTACGTGGGAGTCGTTGCGGGGTGTCAGACACCTACTCTGCACAATGAATGGTACCTGCTGTCAATCTCTCTCTTGTGGGGGCGGGGCTCCGGGTCCCTCGCCATTGCGGGGCTGCAGCGCCCTGGCGTGAGGACGGCGCGTCGCGTCCCGGCCGCGTGACCTGCTGGGTTGACGCGATCCTTCCTCAGAATCCTGCCTGCGAGCACCGAGGCGCAACGCGGTTCCGCCTCCCGGGCCGCGGCCTCCCACGGAGTGCTTCGGACTCCCGCGCTGCGGGAGCCCAGAGTGTGGCTCGCGGCGACTGGGACGACCACGGAGCTGGGCCCCCCGCTGGCCGCGGAGCTGGGCCCCCCGCTGGCGGCGGAGCCGGGCCCCCCGCAGGCGGCGGAGCTGGGGCCCCCCTACCACGTCGAGGGAACGTGAGTCAGGCCGCTCTTGGACATGGACCCTTAACCGTGAGTTCACAGACTCTTCTTTTCTTGTATTTTCTAACCTGTGTTGTGGCTTTTGCTGGAAGTGCAACTGCTGGATTATGCATGAGAGTATCCCGTTTTCTGAGAAGTGTGTGTGGAAGGACTGCCCTATTCCCACGGAATGTATGTGGCCATAAATGTGTCCACTGATTCCTCAGTGTTCGTTCTGTTCCATGGATCAATCGTTAGGGTTTTATACCATTGCCTCTGTGTTTGGTTTACTGGACTTTGGTGAAAGCAGAAAGTGTGAAACCCTACACTTTGCCCATTTTGAATAGAGTTTGGGCTATTGACGGTCTCATGCAATTCTTCTGAA
>NW_007085139.1:0-1287 GCF_000164805.1 Carlito syrichta
TTGGGTTATTTCTATATTTTGGTCCTCAAGCTCTGAGATTCTTTCTTCTGCTTGGGTAATTCTGCTTTCCATGCTTATCAATTTGTTATTTATTTCATTCACAGTATTCTTTATTACTGTTATCTCAGATATCAGCTCCTTCCTAGTTTCTTCTTGTGTCTCCTCAATTCTTTTTAATCTCTCCATTATTGTTTTGATATCTACATTTGCATTTTGAGACCCTTCATTCTGGGGACTTTTCATTGTTTGTATTCCAAAGTCAGTTTTCTCAGTGTCTGCTCTCCCAGGCGTCTGGGAGAGACCCATACTCTTCTTTTAGTTTTTCTTCATTTCTGTAGATTTTTCTCCCTTTACCCCTTTCCCTCCCCCTCTTCAATTCTGTTTTTGAGGGAAGGTGGGGTTGCTTTTATTTCTCTTCTGCAATGACCTGTTCTTCCTTATGAGGGTCTTCTGGTTTTGTTCACTTTTCCCTCTGCTTTACAGTCTGTCTATTCAGCAGTTTGCAGTCTTGGTCCATTCAGAGAATCTCACCAGTTCACCTATGCCATCGCCATCTTGCCCCGTCTCCAGTAATAATCTTTTTGGGAAACTCACATTCGGAGAATCTCAGGGATCCATCGATGCAGTGGCCATCTTGCTTCCATCTCTAATAACAGCATTTAAACTTCAACTTCCCGAATTAGTTTCTTAGTGTTCCTGTTCTCCTCCAGTCTTTTTTTTTTTTTGAGTTGGAATCTTACTCTGTCAGCCAGGCTGGAGTGCAGTGGCACATTCACAGCCACCGCAGCCTCGACCTGCTGGACTCAGGTGATCCTTCTGCCTCAACCTTCCAAGTAGCTGGAACTAAGGTGCTTGCTACCACGCCCAGCTAATTTTTGATTTATTGTAGAGACGAGGTCTCGAACCCACAGGCTAAGGCAATCCACTTGCCTCAGCCTCCCAAAGTGCTAGGATGACAGGCTGAGCCACCGAGGCCGGCACCATGTCTGCTTTCAACTGCTTTCAAAAGAGTGGGGGAAAGCATGTGTGTGTGTGTGTGTGTGTGTGTGTGTGTGTGTGTGTGTGTGTGTACATCTATATACACACATTGCTTAACATCAGGGATATCAGAAATGTCAGGTGATTTTGTCATTGTGCAAACATCACAGAGTAGATACTTACACAAACCTCGATGATATAGCCTTCTGCTCACCTGGGCTCTGTGATCCAGAGAACACATACAGCAACTTGTTAACAATGGCAGAAACTGGTGGAGACTGCATAGACAGCTATGCATTGTACTAGTTT
>NW_007085139.1:1307-13279 GCF_000164805.1 Carlito syrichta
TGTGTGTGTGTGTGTGTGTGTGTGTGTGTGTGTGTGTGTGTGTGTGTGTACATCTATATACACACATTGCTTAACATCAGGGATATCAGAAATGTCAGGTGATTTTGTCATTGTGCAAACATCACAGAGTAGATACACAAACCTCGATGATATAGCCTTCTGCTCACCTGGGCTCTGTGATCCAGCCTGTGACTGTGCTGAACACTGTCGACAGCTGAGACACACATACGCACACATAGAGAAAGTAACATTTTATGTCTATATGAAGGAGAGGACAGAGAACACATACAGCAACTTGTTAACAATGGCAGAAACTGGTGGAGACTGCATAGACAGCTATGCATTGTACTAGTTTCTCTCCTTTTCTTTCTTTTCTTTTTTTGAGCCAGGGTCTGACTCTGTCACCCAGACTGAGATGCGGTGGCATGATCATGGCTTATCGCAGCCTTGACCTCCTGGTCTCAGGCAATGCTTCTGCCTCAGCCTTCCAAGTGGCTGGTACTACAGACACACACCACCATGCCTGGCTAAGTTTTTAATTTTTTTCTAGAGTCGAGGTCTCACTATGTTGCCCAGGCTGGTCTTGAATTCCTGGGCTCAAGCAATCCTCCTGCCTCCCCCTCCCCAAATATTAGGATTACAGGCATGTCTTTTCTTTAAGTATCAACATTTGTAAAACACAAAGTTGGGGAGATCAAGAAAGACTTTCCAAGGCCCAGCCCACCTGGACTTGCCAGCGGGGTCGCAGTCAGACCCCCTCATGTCCTCCCCTCTTCTACCTTCATGCCTGGTCCTGGGCCCAGGGGATCTGCCCACAGAGGTCACATTGCTGCTTGAAATCCTACCTGTCTGACCTATGTGTCCTGTGACCAAACACTGGCTGCTGGGGTGACCTGCCATGAAGCCCCCGGCTCCCCGCCAGCTCTCTGTAACACCTGCTTTGTGGAGGGCCCTGAGTGAGGTGCTGGAACCTTCAGGGAGTAAAGGCCAGGGCCATTATGGAGTCCTAGCCAGAGAAGAGGGCGATGTCAGATGTACATAGGGATGCACTCGATGTGACAATACAATAAGTACATTACAACGATGGTAAGCCAGAGGTGCCCGCCGGGTGCTGGGGGACACTTGGTGGGGCAGGCACCAAGGGCAACCAGGGGGTGATTTCTAGGAGTGC
This sequence comes from Carlito syrichta, assembly GCF_000164805.1. Taxonomy (NCBI): domain Eukaryota; kingdom Metazoa; phylum Chordata; class Mammalia; order Primates; family Tarsiidae; genus Carlito; species Carlito syrichta. Next base: position 2,479 of record NW_007085139.1, read on the forward strand.
CAATCCCTGGGATATGAAGGGTAGTGAGACTCCCCCAGAGGAGAAACTAGCCTGTGCACAGGCCCAGAGCTGCAAAGCCGCACGGGTGTTTTAAGAGGCCACCTCTGTGACCTCTGGCTGAGGCTCACTCATGCCCACCCAGGCCTCACCTGGCCAGTTCAGCGTCCTGGCAACCGTGGGTCCCAGCCTCATCTGTCTTCCTGAGCCTCTGCCCTGGTTTTGGCTGCCAGTATCCTTGGGGCTGAGTCAATCACTGATGGAATAGAGTAAAATTAAAACTTGAGAAGTCTGAAGCATTTTAATTTGCTCTTCAGTATCTAATGGAAGTTATTTTATTTGTTTGTTTGTTTGTTTATTTTTAAGTCTCTGGAAGTCTGAAACATTCTGCTAGCATGTCCAAGTAAAGAGTTGGTCACAGGCTGAGCATGGTGCCTCACGCTTGTAATTCCAGTACTTTGGGAGGCCAACGTGGGAGGATTGCTTGAGGCCAGGAGTTCAAGACCAGCCTAAGCAGCAAAGTGAGACCTTGCCTCTAAAAAAAAAAAAAACATTATCAGGGTGTGGTAGCACACACCTGTAGTCCCAGCTACTTGGAAGACCAAAGCAGAAAGATTGCTTGAGCCCAGGAGTTCAAGGCTGTGGTGAGCTGAGATCGTGCCACTGCATTCCAGCTTGGGTGACAGAGTGAAACCCTATCTGCAAAACAACAACAAAAAAGAGTTGGTCACAACCTGCTGGTCAATCATGTAGTGTTAACAGGAAATACAGTATTTTATGTTTTTGAAATTCACTGTATAAGTAATTGGCATAGTTCAAGTATTTTTGGAAAGAAAAACAGTGTGTGTGGGCTGGCAATCAAGTGCAAATGCATCATACTTACCGGAGAATGCAGAGAATATGTATCATTGTTTTGAAATTAAAACAAAAAACTCCCCAAAGGACTGAATCGGTGCTCAGCAGGGATGGGCTTGGGGTCTGCTAGACTTGGTGGTCACACAGCCAGTAGTGACATTGACAAATCCTACAGATGGACAGGGGTGAGGCTAGAGAGCATAGCAGGTAACAGGCAGGTGACAAGCAGGTGCAGACCAGCTTCTCAAGAGCCTTGGCTGGGCAGGACCACCAGAGACCAGCTAGGCAGGAAGATGGTATCTCTCTCCTCTCCTAGCACACCTTGACCTGGCCTGGGACACGGGTTATTACAGCCATGGATGCTGGTGAGCTGCTACTGTGGAGAGCATCTCTTAGTCACTTCTGCAACTAGCTCTGGTCCTGATGTGTTATGTGACATTTGAAGCCAGGCTAGAGGTGCCCGAATCTGTTTCTGTGATGAAGCAACAGCTCTTCCCAGTGTCTCAGATCTACGCTGACCTTCTCTATGCTGACTCAGGTCTTTGATGAGACAGGACTCCTGGGACCAGTGACAATGACAGCTCTCTGACAACAGTCAGTGCTAGGGTCTGTGTCCCCTCAATATTCATACACTGAAACCTAATCCACAATGTGATAATACTAAGAGGTGGGGCCTTTGGGAAGTGATGAGGTCGTGAGGGTGGGGCCTTCATGAATGGGATTAGTGCCCTAATAAAAGAGACCCCAGAGACTGGGCGCAGTGGCCCACACCTGTAAGCCCATCACCTTGGGAGGCTGAGGCAGGAGGTTCACTTGCACCCAGGAGTTCCAGACTATAGTGAGCCATGATTGTGCCACTGCACTATAGGTTTATGAAAGAGACCCCCAGCCAGGTTCGTTGGCTCAGCCTGTAATCCCAGCACTTTGGGAGGCTGAGGTGAGAGGGTTGCCTGAGCCCAGGGGTTCGAGACCAGCCTGGGCAACTTGTGAGACCTCATCTCTACAATAAATCAATAAATTAGACAGGCGTGGTGGCATGTGCCTATAGTTCCGGCTACTTGGAAGGCTGAGGTGGAAGGATCACCAGAGTCCAGCAGGTCGAGGCTGCAGTGGTCAGGAGTGTGCCACTGCACTCTAGTCTGGGTGACAGAGTGAGACTCCCACTCAAAAGAGAGAGACCCCGGAGGACTTCCTTGCCCCTTCCACCATGTAAGGACACAGCTAGAAGACACCCTCTATAAGCCAAAAAGCAGGCCCCCACTGGACACAGAATTTTCCAGCATCTTGGTCTTAGATTTCTCTGCCTCCAAAACTGTGAGAAATATATTTCTGTTGTTTATAAGCCACTCAAGTCTATGGTATTTTGTTACAGCAGTCAGAATGAACAAAGACAATCAGCCTCCCTCCTGCCCCAGCCGAGGTTGGGCCCCGAGAGGCTGGTCAGGGCATAGCTGACTGGTCATTGAGCAGCAGGAAGGACACTGGTCTGCACAAAGTGCCATGGCAGCATCAAGAGAGAAGGGAGTCACTCTGTGCTTGAGGATCTGGGAAACAGACTGGGAAGAGTATCTGGGAGGACTTTACAGAGGTGATATCTGAACGGGTTTTGAAGCAGCTGTATGAGTTTTCTCCTTAGGGAGGAGGTGATTCCAGGGAGGGTAACAGCATGTGCAAAGGCTCAGAGTTGTGAGGCTATGGGAAAGTGCTCCAGGAAGGCACCTTAAGAAGTGAGGGAGCCTAGTGGGAGAATCTTTAACCTTAAGTCACTGGTGGCCAGTGATTCTCCCCTCCACGCATGCAAGGTTCTTGGCCTGTCCTGTTCATAACAGACGCCCCTTCTGGAAGTTTTTCTTGAGTGTGTGGGTAGGCATCTGAATCCCCCCAGGGAACTGCGGCATGTCCCTTTCAGGACATCCCCTCCACACCCAGGAATGGAGGCCGGGGGTGACAAAAATCTGTTGGGTTTTCAGGAGAGGAGACACCTGACATGATCCGAGTTTTAGGGTGGTGACTCTGGCCCGGTGTGGAGGCTGGTTGAGGGAGCTGGTGCTCCCATCCAGGCGAGAGGTGGTCACACGTGCTCTGCTCACCTGCCCTGGCCCCATCTGGTAACTTTCTGTCTTGAGGAGGGACTGCCCTGCTCTGGTGCAGGCTGGTGAGGGAGTGGGAGAGAGAGCTGGTCCCATGGATGGGGCCTGGGAGCACTCCTCCCGGGGCCAGGCCGCAGGGGGACAGCAGAGCCATGTAGGGAGTGCCCAGAGCTTGCATTTGGGTGTGATCTAATCCCCAGCCTTGCCCTGGCGGCCTGGGTACTCTTGGCCAAGCCCCCGTCCCTGTCTATGCTAAGGAGCGAGGTCACTCCCTTCCACACAAGGGAACTTTGAGGAGCCCTAGTTGCCAGGCCGGGTATTGTTTGGAGGAGGAGACGCCACAGGACGCCGTGGCCCCCAGGCTGCCTCTCCTTCCTCAGCCCCTCCTTTGCCAGGCCCTCCTGGAGGGTGGGGGTGTCTGGGCTTGTCGTGGAAGAGATTGCTCTTTTCGGATGTCTCCCTGGTGATGCCAAGTCCACAAGGCCTTCAGATTCTGCCCCAAACCCGTCCAACCAGTTGTTTGGGAAGAGGGGCAGCTGGGAGGGGAAGTGGAAAATGTCAGCAGCAGCCTCCCCTGGCCCTACACAGACGGAAGAGCCTCTGGGGGTGTGGACACTGCACACAACCCTGGGACGAACGGAGAGACGGCTGGATGCCTGGTCCAGCCATGAGGCTTAGTGGGGCATCGTCCCTGCTACAGGTGCCGCTATTGCTGCTGCTGACTCACGTTCTGCCCGGGATGGGCCTGGGTGAGTGGGGGGGAGGTCAGCGCAGGGGCACCCGCTGCGTCCTGGGCTGCATGAGGATGAAATTCCTCCCCTTGCTGTCTCTCGATCCCCTTCCAGGGCTGAGGATGGGGTGCTTGGTGGGTAGGGGAGACGGCCCACCCCAAAGGATCACAAGACAGACAATGGTCTCCCACCCCTAAGATGGGGCAGCAGTAATGCTGTTCTCATTCCCCAAAACTCTCTTGGGGCTCCCCTCCTCCCTCCTTCCTTTCCCTGAGGAGAAGTTGAAAGACAGTGGGCATCATTCCCTCATGTGGCTCTTAAACTAGATGGGCCGAGAGCAGTGGCTCGTGCACGGAATCCCAGAGATTCGGGAAGCTGAGGCAGGAGGACCACTTGAGGCCAAGAGACCAGCCTGAACCACAAAGGGACACTTCATCTGTACAAAACAGAAACATTTTGGGGGGGTTGAATTTTCACTCCATCACCCAGGCTGGAGTGCTGCGGAACACTCACAGCCACCCCAGTGTTGACCTGCTGGGCTCCAGTAATCCTTCCGCCTCAGCCTTCCAAGTAGCCGGAACTACAGGTGTACGCCACCACACAGTTTTTAGTTTTTGTTTTTTTGAGTTGGAGTCTCACTCTGTCACTCAGGCTGAAGTGCAGTGGCACGCTCACGGCCACCCCAGCGTCGACCTGTTGTGCTCCAGAAATCCTTCCGACTCAGCCTTTCAAGTAGCCGGAACTACAGGTGCATGCTACCATGCCCGGCTAATTTTTAATTTCTTGTAGAGAGACGGTCTCGCCAAGTTGCCCAGGTTGGTCTCAAACTCACAGCCTCAGGCAATCCTCTTGCCTTGGCCTCCCAAAGTGCTGGGATTATAGGCTGAGCCACCAAACCTGGCCCAAAACATTTTTTTAAAAAAACTAGCTGGTTGTGGTAACGCTCACCTGTAGTTCCAGCCACCTGAGAGGATCACTTGAGTTTGAGGCTACAGTGGGCGATGGCCATGCCACTGCACTCCAGTCTGGGTGACAGAGGGAGACCCGTCTCTAAATAAACAAAAAAATAAATAAAACTAGAGAGGATGAGTGTCCAGTCCCTTCCCCCATTCTCAGTGGTGCCACTCCTCTTTCCAAGTATTATGTACCCACTGCCTGCAGAGTGCCCTGGGCCTCAGAGGTAGAACTGAGAGCTCTGAGAAAGGAGAAATCAAGTCAGGCCCCCACTCCACACCCCACCCACAGAAGGTTCTGGCCTGAACCTTTGGCGTCGAGTTGAATTCTGTGAAAATGAATCCTACTGGACTGAACGGAGCTGACAAGGGGCGGTGGCTGGAGACTTGGTAAAACCCCACCTCATATTTCTTCTTGCCCCAGTTTTTGGGGTTGGGAAGAGGAAGGGCACCATGGTCCTGCCTCGGTTTGAGTGGTTCAGGGAGGAGTCTGGGGAGGTCTGAGCTCTCTGGGCAGCAAGGCTGGACACAGGGACATCGCCCATCCTGAGTGCCCTCTGGTCTATGGCCGGGCTGCTTGTCCCCACCACCAGGGGAGCTGAGAGGCCCTGACAGGGGGACAAGACCTTGATGGGGAAGAGGCCTTGGAGCCGGGGTGGGAGGTGGCAGAGACCTGGGTGAGAGGAGAGGACATTCTAAACCCTGAACCGGGCTCTGGCCTCAGAGCCCATGGCCCCCGGGGGCAGTCCACATCCAGCCCTGGGGTCTCAGCCAGAGGGGCCCTCCTGTGTCATCCTGCTTCCTCCTCCAAGCCATTCATCTTCCCATCAAGCAAACCCCCTGGACCACGTGGGTGGAGCTGGAGGGACTCAAAGTCCAGGCCGCTGGTCATGTCTAGAGCAGAGTACGGCATAGGACTCGGGCTCACCCAAGTTCAAGTCTCACCCTGACAAGAACCGTGCCTGCCGTGGAGGAGGGGCCTCCTGTCCCTCCATTGTCTGCCCCTCCCTGGGCCCTGCCCATGACTGGAGACCCCGGTAACACAGGTGGAGCAGGGCAGAGCTGGACAGGCCCCCCAACCCTAGTAGGTTCCCAAGAGAGGGGCCAGGGTCTGGACTCGGACACCTGCCATGCCCCAGAGTTGCCAGGGAGACTTCCTGATGAGTGCCTGATCTGACTTCCCCAGCAATGCCCCTGACTCCTCCTTCAGACTGGGACTCCCAAGCTGTGTCTCCCCCCTCAGACTGGGCAGGGAGACCATATCTGTTGAGGGCTTGGCTGCCCCATTCAGCCCCTCCTCTCTGCCTCGCGCCCACCCCAGAGCACATCAGCTATGGACCCCAGCTCTGGAGCGATACCCTGGCAGGAAGGGTCACCCAGTCCACCTTCACCCTGGAGCAGCCTTGGGGCTGTTCAACCGCCCCAGCGTCTCCGACATGGACACCATCTGGCTGGTGGGAGCCCACAGCAATGGTGGGTGCTGCCGGGGTGGGCCTTGGTTTTCCTTCTGTGCCACGGGGAGCTGGGCCTGAGAGGAGCAGCAGATGTGGGGCAGGATGGGGCGTACGTGCTGAGGGGCTTGGGGCTTGGGAGGGCTCTGGGATCTGGTGGGACGGGGTGGGGTCCTGCCCCTGCAGCCTGTGCAGCCCTCACCGTCTGACCACAGTGCCCCCTTCCGCCACCCAGAGCTTCACGGCCCCACAGATGGTAGATGACACCCTTGCCCCTGCCCACCTCCCCCAGAGGGGCTACTATCTCACGCTGAGGGCCAACTGGGCCACTACCAGGGTGGCCAGGACAGAAACCAGTTCCGTGTCCTTCGCATCGGCAATGATACCCGCTGTGACCCCACCAAAAGGGGCTGCAACTACCCCCTGCCGGGCTCAGGTCCCTACAGGTGAGTGTCTCTGCGGGACCCTGGATGAGGTGGGGATGCGCCTGCCTGTGCCCAAACAGCCTTGGGCAGCTCCTGGGAGGTCCTGCGGGGCCCAAGGGGGCACCTGGTCTCCCTGCTCTAGCTCTGCTAAAGGAGGGTAAGGCAGGGATCAGGGGCTGGGTGGCTTCGATGAAGTGTCTCACATTTCCTGAGCAGAGGGCTTCCCACCTCAGGCCTCAGTCCCCATGGACTATCTCACGTGGAGTCTCCCTAGACAGAGGGTTCCTCTGGGTGTGATCTAAACTCGGCCCATATCTCCTCACTAAATGCTTGATTCACTCAGGTGCCGAGAGATCTAATACCCACCCCCGTGTTTCCCAAGTGAGGACACGGAGGCCCAGAGAGGGTGGGAGACACAGCTAAAGTCACACAGCTGGAAATGCCATACCTTGATTCAAACCCCTTCTGTTGGGCTCTAAGACTGTTCTCCTTAGCCCCAGCCCGCCACCCCACCCCCAAAGCTACTCTCCCCAGGGCCCGGGACTTGAGGGGCTAGACTTCGGGCACAAGAGCCTGATGGTTTCGGGACCTGGGGACCCCTCACCCTCAACGCTTGCTTGGTTTCCTGTTCAGGGTGAAGTTCCTCATGTTGAGTGGCAGAGGATCCGTGACTGAGACAGAGTGGTCCAGTGAGACCCGCCTGCAGCAAGGTCGGGGGCCGGAGGTGCAAGTCGAACAGTAGGGGTGGGAGGCAAGGGGCAGGGGGGAAAGGCCAGTCTTGGACCGTCTGAGGCACCGTGACCATGCGACTATCTGCAAGGACCCTTTCTCTCAAGCCTGGACCTCTGGCCCCATGTTACCCTGGGGGAGGGTTGACTCACCAGCTGCCCAAGTTCTCCTGGTCAAATAAAATCTTTCCTGATGGCTTGTGTGCCCCCCATGACTGCCCTCATCCCAGGAGTTCAGGGCTGTCCAGGGACCCCAGAGCCCGGGCACTGTGGTCATCATCGCCATCCAGTCAATCCTCCTGGCTGTCCCACTCACTGTCCTCCTGGCTGTGCTCATATACACCTGGTGAGTGGACCGGGCTGAGATGGCCTGTGCCCCCTGGGGGGGGCACATGGCCCTCCATGCCTCCCTCGCTGATCCCTCCCTCCCACTTTCCAAGTGGGCATCACTCGCTGCCTGGTGGCGACATCTGGTATCGTAAGAGATGGGCTCCAGACACCACAGTAAGAAGACCTCCCAGCAGAGGCGAATTGTTTTCTCTGGGTAATGCCCCAGATGTCACACAGAGCTCAGGGGCTGAGGAATGTGGCTTTGGAGAAGCAGGACACCCGGGTCAGGTGGGCATTGGAAGGTTCCCTGGGCAGGAGCGGCTGTGCATTGCTGGTGGGCAGATTGAGGAGGGCGGCTGAGGGGTGGAGGGGAGGCTGCCTGTGCCACGCACAGGGGCCCCACCCTCTGGGGCAGGAGGCAGGGAGGAGGGTGCTGGCTGTGTTCCCAGGGCACCTGCCTCTGGGAGGTGCAAATGGCCCTCGTGGGTTTATTACTTGCTACAAACACATCTGCTCCTGCTACCGAGGAAATGCTCAAGTGACCTGGAGAGGCAGGGAGCAGAGGGGGACAAATGCTTTTCCAACCTTTGCTGAGATAATACTTGTTCTCCCCATAGTCTTTTCAGAACAGCCAGGGTTCCTGACCCTGGGGCTGGGTGGCCCTGGTCAGGTCACTCACCCTCTCTCGGCCTCCCTTTCCCTTGTGTAAAAAGCAAAGCTTTACCTGAGTGACCTCTAAGGCCCTGCATTCCACAAACCTTTACCCACACCCTGTGTGGGTTGGGCCCTGGAAGGAAGCAGATGGCATGCCGTCTTGCAGGGCAATTGAGAGCGTTTACAAAGGTGTGGGCAGCATTAAGGGAGGCAGCGAGAGTCGGCGGCCCGGGACTGGCTCTAATGGGGCCAAAGGAGGGAGTGGTGTCTCCAGAACCAGTGGATGACAGCCATGGGCGAGGGTCCCTGCAGGAATGCTGGCTGTAGGCAAAAGGAGGAGGCCCCCAAGGGAGTGGGCCTCTGTCCTGAGCACTGCTGGTGCCTCCACGGGCCATGCCTCACCGAGATTCGAGGCCAGGGCTCTGAGTGGTGCAGTCTGTGGAGGCCAGCCTCCTGGGTGCAGAGCCAGACAGAGGGCAAGAATGGACTTAGAGGGGCACAGGCCACTCTTGGGCCAATCCCGTAGAATCAGACTCTTCTGGCCTTCTGGTTTCCAGACTGGAGGGAGGGGTGGGCAGATAGTCACAAAGTCCTCCCCAAACAGAGGGCCACCGAGGCCAGGGTGGGGGCCTGCACAGAGGACTCTGCAGGGTCTGACCCCTGAGTCTCAGAGGACAGGACACTTTTGCCAACTGGAGAAGGTGGGGCTCTTGAATGTCCCCTGAGCCAGCTTCCTGCCTCTTCCTTGAAAACACGTCCTCCTTGAAGCCCTCCTGGGTAAAACCTGCCCACAGGCTTCAGGCTTTGGAAGGTGGAGAGTGTGAGGGGCCTCAGCCCCATCTGGAGTGAATGTTCTGTACAGCCAAGCTCGCATCTCCCCCTCCGCCTGTCCCTCCAGCCTGTGTCACCGGCAGCTGCCCACATCCTGGGCTGGCACCCTCTCCAGCTTCCCTGCCCTGGGCTCTTATCTGTGCCGCTTCAGCCACCTCCTGTGTGTACTCACGACCTTGGTCTCTCCCCTCGGCTGCCCCTCATATGTCCTTGGCCCCATGGCTGTCTCTCACTGGACAACCCAGAGGCACCTCATGCCAACATGCCACCCCCACAGCTGAACCTAGAGCTGCCCCAGCCCTGCACCTCCCCCTGGCTCCCTGGTCTTCCTGTCTCCAGGCTGAATGCTGGACGGGCCCAGGCCCCCTCTCTCCCGACCACAGGCTCCCACTGACCACATGCACTGCTTTCCATGACAGGCACAACCTGGCCACAAAGACATAAGCCACCTCCCTGGGACCTGCCAGTGCTGGGCCTGGAGCCTTCCCTCAGGGGCTGGTAGAGAGCCTGGTGTGCAGTAGGGGAGATTCTTCCCCCAGATATCCCAACCAGGCCAGGGCTGGCTTTGCCGGCTCTTCTGGGACCCAGGGGTCCAGGACTGGCTGGAGGGAAAGGCCCAGGACCTTGAAGCTGATGGCCACATTCCCCCTGGAACCAAGAGGGGGCCTCAACCCCAGAGTGTGGCACCTGTTCCCAGGGAGAGCCACGAGGGTCAGACCCTGGGAGAATGTATGTCGGGGCCCCAGTCTGGGCACCCTGCCTGCCCTGCCCCAGGCCTCAGCCTCCTTACCCATGGAAAGGATGGACCAGAAGAGCAGGAAGCTCCTGATCATCACTGGCCCTCCCTCGGGCTACTCAGTTCCTCTCCATTCATTCATTCACCCACTAACTCACGCCATTATTCTTATACTGAGCAGATGGTCACCAACTTCACGCTGGCTGCTGAGATGGGTAGTCCTGACTCTCAAGGCCGGCCTGTCTCAGTGGCAGCTAGACATGCACAGAGATGACCAAGGAGCCCTCCAGGCACAGAGAGGAGGACCCTGCCTGCCAATTCCATCTGGGGGCTGCTTGGAGGAGGGGCACAGGCTGACCTTGAAGGATGGGCAGGAGGCTGGCAGGTGGAGAGGTGTGATGGGCATTCTGGGGGTGGGCACAGAGCCCAAGACTCCACCAGGTGGAGGGGTAGCAGAGGCAGGATGCTGACACTGACTCCCGCCCAACTGAATGCAGGGTGTGACCCAACAGCACTCAGTGTTCCAATTCTCAGGAGACAAACTAGGAAAACAGACTTGGTGACAATGATCTTGAGTGACATCCAGTGGGCCATATGTCATCCAATGGACAGACTGCCAGGGGAAGGGATCTGGTGCACCTCTTGCAGCCTCTGTCTGTCCTTCTCTCTGTTTTTCTGTCTCTTTCTGTGTCCCCTCTCTTATGTATCCCACTCTGTCTCTTGTCCCTATTTTTCTTTCTTTTTTTTTTGAGTTGGAGTCTCACTCTGTCACTTAGACTGGAGTGCGGTGGCCGCTCCTGGCCACCGCAGCTTCGACCTGCTGGGCTCCAGCTATTCTTCCACCTCAGCCTTCCAAGTAGCCAGAACTACAGGCACACACTACCACGCCCAGCTAATTTTTGATTTATTGTAGAGACAAGGTCTTGCCAATTTGCCCAGGTGGGTCTCAAACCTGCGGGCTCAGGCAATCCACTCGCCTTGGGCTCCCAAAGTGCTGGGATTACAGGCTGAGCCACTCTG